>NC_056739.1:37363589-37473589 GCF_019279795.1 Protopterus annectens
CAAAATCAAACACAGTTAGAATTACAACAGTTTATTAGATTCTGTCTGTGAGTTTGCCAATATAGTGGTCATCTGCATTCACCAGTACACTTAGGAATCAGTGGGCAGTCAGTACTAGCAGTTTAAAGAGGTGGAATTATAACTCAGTGTTTAAGGCTGGTCTCCTGACACCCAGGAACTGTATGCCACATGTACATATCCAGGGTTGGGACTTTGCACTGTAGAGGGTGGAATTGTAAATAATGTGCTATTACACAGTTGTCGTTGTATACAGTGGAAATGTATGCAATCTGTACAGGAACTCACCACCTTTGCAGGTGAAATGCCACAGCACAAGAACAGACAATGAAGCCATGATAAGTGAAATCCAAGTCAGAAAATACTTTTTGTTGTGCTTAACTGAAGAACGTGCTTGAAGCTACTTACAAGTGTGTTATCACCACATAAAAGTTGCAGTTGTGTAGCACAACAAGGCTACATTTGCACTGGATCAACTTAAACATTAGGAAAAAGCAGGGGTCCTTCACTCAGTAAAAAACACCCTCCTTCGCAGAACTTGGTTATGATTCTAACTTTGAGGGTGTAACGTTAGCTCTGAAAATAAATGAAAGGGGATTTTTGAGGAAACACTTTTCTTATTGTATTATATCTGTGCATATGAAATTATTTTGATTATGCTAATTATCTGCTGGTTCTTATGTGACGTTGCTGCTGCAGGTGCATACAAAATAGTACAGACAGCCAATCTTTGTTAAAAATTAAACAGAAGTGTAAGTGGACCAGTCACATAATCATCATCCCACCGAAAATGCCACATCTGAAGCAGGTCACTAGATAAACAAGAACATGGTTTTAAACAGTAGTCCACCAGAAAATAGTTATTCAAAAGCCTCTGAGGTGTTTACATGCAGCATTTAAAACAATTCAAATGACACATGCAGATGACCCACAAAAACCCGACCCCCCCCCCAGTAATAAGGAAAAACATAACATATTGTAACAGCAACGGAAAATAACTTACTGCTTGAAGTTTTCAACCTCCCAATTCATAATTTAATTTCCTCAAAATGAAGCAAACTATAGAAGTGCTTCTGAAGAGGCACAGCTCAGATTTTGGGTTTCAGGGCAAACTCAAGTGTAGGTTTCTGGCTAAGGCAGTTATCCTCAGTGACCAGGTTTAATTTCACAGCACATTTCCTATTTACTAGATGACCAGGTCAAATCAGACAGCCAGGTGTTAAGTAACAAAAGCTAAAGACATAGGTTCATAGGTTCATAGGTTCATCCTAGGCTATCTGCCCTAGGGCATTTATAAGCCTAGCCACAGTGTGTTTGGCTTTCACCACCCATTTTAAATTAATTTTGCTATGCCCTTTTTCGAGGTTAGTATACTGTGCCTCTGTCTAACAGTGACACAGAGGTGATACCCTGGGTAAACCTACGATCTCCCATCCACTCATCAAGATTCCTCTTGAAGAGAGTCAATGAGGGACTCTGCCTAACCTGGACTGGGATTTTCTTCCAGAGTGAAGGGAGCCTCTGGGTTATGAATCTATCCCGCCAGCATGTCCTGTTTATTTCAGTGCTGAGGTTCAAGTCTCTCGAGCGCGTAGCTCGATGGGATTTGGATTTTCTGAGGTGCAGCATGTCCATTAATTCCGGGTTGGACATGGCTTTATACGTCAGGCACAGATTGCCTCTGAGCAGGTGGTATGCCACTGAGTAGAGCTGGAGTTTCTTTAACCGGGCAGCATATGGCATCTGTTTGAGCCATTTGATCCTCTTGGTGAGGTACTTTTGGGGTCTTTCCAGTTGCTGCAGGTGTCTGGTAAGGTACATCCCAAAAGGGGCATTGTACTCAATTATGGGCCTGATGAGGGATGAGTAAAGAGGCACGATGACCTCCCCTGATCTAGATGTAAATCCCTTCATGATTAGGTGGGCTATATAAAATGCACAAGCATCCTCAAATTCATTTGGGGGTCTACTTTTTTCAAACTGAAAAAGTTCTGAAATCGGGGACACTTTTCAAATACTGTTACTACAAACTGAGAAACGTGATAGAAAAACAATTTAAATTATCAGGTACGTTCTGGAAATGCAATACAGATGTATCTGTAAAAATTATAAATATTTCTGTCTTTTCTCAAAGCAAATTTCAGTTTTAGAAGGGGCAGAGCAAACATTTCATCCAAAAGTATATGGGCATAAAAATCGGGGACAGTTGAGATGTAGATGGGGTGGGAGGAAGAGACTAATGAGTCTTTGGTGTGCATGGAAATGCATCGACAACCTACCAGCATACACATAAAATAAGAAAACACAAAACCTACATTTTGTTGTCAATCCTAAGGATTGCGGTAGAGCATACACACAAATAACAGAGAAATAAATAGAATTTGTGGGAACAATGCATGCAGAATAATGTTCAGGAGGAGGAGTGAGGTTTAAAGAAAGGCAAGAATTGAGCAATTTAGGTAATGTTGGAGTGAATCATTGTTAAAAAGAAGGAAACTTGATGTATAATGCATGAATGTGGCAAATGTAAATATGCTTTGATTTCTTTTCTATTACTGTATGTGTGCCTGTGTCTTAAGTGTTAACTTAATAGAGATGTTTAATGTTGAAAAGCAAAGAAGCAAAAAATCCCCTTTTAACTACCAAAAATGCACAAAAACTATATATATATATATATATATATATATATATATATATATATATATATACACACAGACACACACACACACACACATATATATATATATATATATATATATATATATATATATATATATATATATATATATATGTGGTGTGTGTGTACTGTCCAAAGAGGAAATCTATCCCACCATATAGGAGCATAGGTCCCAGTCCATGGCCACACCAATAATACTTGTTTTATATTTAAAGCTAACAATGCTAATGTAAACATTGGAGCCTGTAGTCCCACTTACATGGATTGCTGTTATTATTTTATCTCTAATCCTCTCCTAGATGTGAAAAACAATTTGCCTGTTTACGATAGCCTTAAGAGAGAGTGCATTGGCATCCATAAATAAATAAACTGCATTGTGCACTGTTATATTTACCATATTAAAATACTGGGGCTGCTGAGGAAGTGAATACTTGCATAATTACTCACATTCCACAGTCTTAAACTGCATTTATTTTCATTGAACGGCTTGCTAACATCCCTTTAAAATGTAGTACATCACACCTTGCTGATTTCACTTAGAACACTGTTTTCCACAGAGCTGCTTGCCCATATCCCTTTAAAAGGTAAATACATTATTGGTCACAGATTTCACCCAGAACACACTATTCACATAGCTTATGATTAATTACCTGCATTTGCAGACTGCTCATCTTCAACTAATTACGGTGCTAATGAAACAAATGTAGTAACTTTGCAAATGTAATAAAAAATTACACTTTCCTTGGTTACAGTCAGGGTGTCCCACAGGGCTCTGTCCTAGGCCCTTACTTGTACAGATTGTATCTTTCAGACCAAACTTTTTATCTGAGGTGTTCTACAGTCTATATGTAGATGACCTGAAATTGGGTAAACTGATTACATGTGTTACAGATAAGGCATGTCTTCAAAATAACTTGAGTAAATTGACCATTTGGGCACAGGAGGGATAAATACATCAAAAACTAAGCATATGAGATTTGGGAGACATAAACTGAAAGCTGAATATTTAATACAGCACACAGTAATTGAAACTGTAGACTCATTTAAGGACCTATGTTTATGGATAGATTCAGCTATGAGTTTTTCTAATCATATCGACCAATTGGTTAATGATAGTTATAGAACTATAGGTTGTATAAAAAGATTTATAAAGTCTAGGAAATCAAACATAATGAAGTCATTGTATGGAAACCCTATAGGAAAACAAGCATGAATAAACTGGAAAGAGTACAGTGGAAATATATGAAGGGCATCCATGGATGTGAAAATGTATGTTATTATGAAAGACTAAAATATCTGAACTTGTACAGTTTTCCTTACAGATATCTACAAGGAGATCTTATTCAGGTATATAGGGAATTTAGGGGACAACTACTTCTGGGAATGTTTGGGGTTATCATAAAGTAATAGAGAATCGTCAGATAACCTATGTAGAAGATTCTATATGAATGAGAAGTGTACTAATTGGTTCTCTGACAGAGTAGCTGATGCATGGAACAGACTAACAAATTACATTGGAGCAGGTACTAGTTTAGATATTTTTAAGAACAGCCTGGATACTTATTATGGGAACAAATGTTTTGGTATATTGGCAAGCTAGAAGGGCATTAATGCCCGTGCTTGAAATATTTGTATGTAAATGTGTTTTTAAGCCTTATTTAAAAAATGAGCATAGTTTAAACTAAGAACATTATTTTAGGCATCTAGCTCTATAAAAGATAGGGGAGGTTAATTTTATGTATAATATAACTAATATACTTTTGCATTCATCCCAGCAACCGAAGATCTTCTAATCCAAAAATGTATTTTATTTATTTGTCTTTGTAGACTGGGAAAGTCTGACTAGGCAGATCCCATTTTCAGCTGACGCTCTGGGAGAAAAGTTCCATCACAGTACATTTATATTAACAAATCAATTACAGGCAGTTGTCAGAAAAACAACAGTTACATTTCTCATAAAAAAAACACAGAAGTAAAAGACAGGTATATACAGTAACATATTTACATCAACAGGAGTAAATGGATTGATACTGTAGAAGGAAACATTGTTGTAAATAAGTTTAGTGTTCTTACATTACAGCAAAAAACTTTGCTAGTAGTTCAAGTTATGTAATGAAGTAAGGTATGCAGTTATGTGGAAAGGGAGATGTAAGTATTGTATAGGTTTGTAAAGAGTTCAAGAGATATAATAAAGTACGTTATAAAATGATGTGGGAGGGGATATATCAGTATTGTATAGTAATAGTATATGACTGAAAGAACATGGTATAGGGTTAGTTCTATCTAGACTGCCTGCTCCGAATCGGTGTATCTAGAAGCTTTGTAACTTAGGTATACAGGGGATGCATTAGACAGGCAGAGCTGTGGATGGGGCATTTAGAAAAAGAGCAAGATGAGAAGTGTTATTTAAGGAGGTGGTGAAAAGAGACGTATTAATTCAAGTGCAGGAGGGCAAAAAGTTGGCAATAAGCAAAAATAAGTTTTTCCTTTCACTACAGGTCACCTGGTGATGAACATGAGTATGAGTATGACTAGGACTGGAAAAGGTATGGTTTGAGCTGGGATTTATAGCTTGGGAGTTTGTTAATCATTTTTACTTGTGTAGGGATGGTGTCCAGAGTTTGGAGATGTGACAGCAGTACAGTAAGTCCCCTGATGAATTATTTGCTTTAGTGGTGCTTAGTAGAAATTTATCACCATAACCGAGGGCCCTTGAGTGGGTTTAGAGCAATAATATGTTTTTTAATGCAGCGTATTTATTGTTCAGGATAATATCTTAGTTTGTGTGCCATAACTAGCTGAAAGTATGTTACGTAGTTGTTAAGCTCTAGCTAGTTTAGCTGTTTTAAGGTTTGGCAGTGGTGAGCTTGGTGTGCAATGTTAGTAGCAAATGTATCTACTTTGTTGTAACAGGTGGCTAGTTTGGATTCTAATGTAGAGCTTAGGTTTGTAAGGATAGGTAAGGCATATAAGAAGGTTGGAATAAAATAGGATGACGCTGGACTTTTTATTGTTGGGTGCATAAGTTACTGTTTTGCCCTGTAAAAGGAGCCAAGTTTCTGGTGGATCTTTTTAATTGTTTGAAAAATATGTTTTATATACTAAATTTCATGCATGGTTATCTCAATAATCTCAAGATATAGTAGCCATAATCAAAGCCTGGCTTAAATCTCATATTCTAGATACTGAAATAATTCCTCCAGGTTATAACATTCTAAGAGCTGACAGAACTCATAAAAAAGGTGAAGGTATAGCTTTAATATACCATAACCACATAACAATAACCCCTATCTCAAAATGTATTCCATCCTTCCAAAGGAAAGAGCTTCTTATAGCAATCCTACAAATAAACTACCACAAACAACTAACAATTGCAGTGCTACACATCCTACCAGCACAGAACATCCCTGTATTTGCAGACCTTCATGTAACCAATGAAACCATTGTCCTAGGTGATACTAACAT
Source organism: Protopterus annectens (assembly GCF_019279795.1). Taxonomy (NCBI): domain Eukaryota; kingdom Metazoa; phylum Chordata; order Ceratodontiformes; family Protopteridae; genus Protopterus; species Protopterus annectens. The sequence goes on from NC_056739.1 coordinate 37,369,750, forward strand.
TAACTGGAACACCCTAATCTCTGATTCCCCCATACATAGTATCAGTCTACACAGGGTCACCCAACTCGATACTAGCCCCACTCAAACCCACAATAACCAGCAAAGCTCAACCTAAGCCAATCTCTCAGGATTTCACCATATACTCCAAAGACAAGACAAAAGTAGAAATAGTAACTCATGCTAAGTTGCTAGGCATTACTATAGACTGCAGACTCTCCTTCGAACAACACATACTTAGTGCAATAAATAAACACACTTTAAACTTGGCAGACTATATAGACACCAACTTTACATGGATAAAGTCACTAAAAAGGCACTTGCCAATAGTCTTTTGCTCCCACATCCCTACTTTATGTAGCCCCATCTTTACCAACCTCCACCAATCTCTTCAAACAAACTCCAAGCATGCTACCACAAAATTGCCAAATTTGCAACTAGTTTACCATATCATTCGCATCACTGTCTGGCACTTAAGGAACTTAACTGGCTAGAGTTCCAGCAATACCACAATTATGCCCAAGTAACACTACCTCACAAACAAATTTACAAACCAGATAACTGCCCTACCCTTCCGGGCATACTACAACCCTACTCCCCACTTCATAATTTATGATCTACCAATAAACAACTTGTAACTATTAGAAAAGCTAATAAAAGAGCTGGACATAGCCTGTACTCCTATGCCATAGCTAGGATCTGGAATGTCCTTCCCTCAGAAATCACCCTCCTAGGCTCATTAGATGCATTCAAAATATCTCTAAAGAATCACCTCCTCAACAAGCACATCTGTCCCTGTACTCAAAACATTAGGCCACCATAAACAAACTTATAGTTTTCTCATCCTTCTCTTATCCTCTTCTCTTTCTACCTCCATCCTCCCTCTTTACCTTTAATTTCTCTACCCCCCACTCCCATATCTCTCTCATTGTACCCACCAAGCTACCTACTTCTTCTGTTCACACCATCATTCCCTACCTCCTTACAAATATTACACCTTTCCATAGTATATTTCCACATTTATTCTCATCATGAATGTACCATATATAGCTTATATATTATTATGTGTGCCTTATTAACTATTACTGTGTGTGCTTTATATCACTATGCTTGTAGCAACCTTTTCAATTTTACGTTTTTCTGTTCTTCTTCTTCTTTTGGCTGCTCCTGTTAGGGGTCGCCACAACAGATCAACTGTTTCCATCTCTTCCTGTCCTCTGCATCTTGCTCTGTCATACCAACTCACCACATCCATAAACCTTATCTTAGGCCTTCCTCTTTTCCTGTTACCTGGCAGCTCCATCCTTAACATCTTTTTCCCAATATACTCTGCATCTCTCCTCTGCACATGTCCAAACCAACGTAATCTTGCCTCTCTGGCTTTGTCTCCAAACCTTCCAACCTGGGCTGACCCTCTAATATACTTATTCCTAATCCTGCCATCCTTGTCACACCCAGTACAAATCTTAACATCTTTAACTCTGCCACGTCAAGCTCTGACTCCTGCCTTATTGTCAATGCCACTGTCTCCAACCTGTATAACATAGCTGGTCTCACTACCCTCTTGTAGACCTTCCCTTTCACTCTTACTGGTACTCGTCTGTCACAAATCACTCCTGACACTCTTCTCCACCCACTCCATCCTGCCTGTACTCTCTTCTTCACCTCTCTTCCACACTCACCATTACTCTGAACTGTTGATCCCAAGATGTATTTTTGTTAACATTTGCTCTGTATGTTCATTTTCATGTCATATCTATGGAGCTTTTCTCCCCGGACCCCCACTGAAAATGGGTTCCTGACCCAGTGGACTTTCCCGGTTAACAAATGTCAATAAATAAATAAATAAATAAAATGCTGATCAACTTTAAGATTGTCATCTGTTACAATGTCCAGTAATTTAGTATGTGGCACTACCTCAGGTTTAGTATTATTTCCAGATGTAGCCAACAAGCGTGTTTTTTGATTGAGATAATGCTTTGGGGTAAAGAGCATCAGTTTTCTTTTACTGGGATTATAGGGTAGGTTTGAAATTGTTATCCAGATTTCAATAAGGAATTTGAGTAATTTCTTGGAGTCTGGGGGCTGTACTCTACTCCAGATCACAGATATTGATGTCTTCAAAAATACATATCTGAAAAATAACCCTTTCTTCACAACGTTCTCATGAAAACTAAAACTCAAATCAAGGTGGCAGTGTACCAATCAGCTCACCCCTCTATCAATACAACTTAATGGTGACATCCATCCAAACCCTGTACCAATCATCGCACTCCTCTATCAATACAACTTAAAGGTGACATCCATCCAAACCCTGTACCAATCACCGTACCCCCCTATCAACACAACATAATGGTGACGTCCATCCAAACCCTGTATCAATCACCACACCTCTCTATCAACACAATTAATGGTGACATCCATCCAAACCCTGTACCAATCACCAAACCCCCCTCTATCAATACAAATTAATAGTAACATCCATCCAAACCCTATACCAATTACACCACTCTATCAACACAACTTAATGGTGACATCCATCCAAACCCTGTGCTAATCACCGCACCCCTCTATCAGTACAACTTAATGGTGACATCTATCCAAACCCTATACCAATTATACACCTCTGTCAATACAACTTAATGGTGACATCCATCCAAACCCTATACTAATTACACCCCTCTATCAGTACAACTTAATGGTGACATCCATTCAAACCCCTACACCAATTACACCCCTCTATCAACACAACGTAATGGTGACATCCATCCAAACCCTATACCAATTACACCCCTCTATCAATACAATTAATGGTGACATCCATCCCCAAACCCTATACCAATTACACCCCTTTATCAATGCAACTTAATTGTGACATCCATCCAAACCCTATACCAATTACACCCCTCTATCAATGCAACGTAATGGTGACATTTATCTAGACCCTATACAAATTACACCCCTCTATCAATACAACTTAATGGTGACATCCATCCAAACCCTATACTAATTACACCCCTCTATATGTACAACTTAATAGTGACATCCATCCAGACCCTATACCAATTACAACCCTCTGTCAATACAACTTAATGGTGACATCCATCCAAAACCTATACCAATTACATCCCTCTATCAATACAACTTAATGGTTGACATCAAGACATTTAGAGGTATTTTGTCGTATATTCTAAGTAGACACAGGTGCACAATGACATATAAGAGTCTTACATCACTGACTATTTACTAACATTCATACTAAACTTGAATGTCATACCTATATGGTTTCATTACTTGGTAGGCTAATTGCTATAAGTTATAAACATACCTTTTTAAAAGAGTAGAACAAAACAATAGACCTCCACAACAATAGAGTCCTCTGTTAAGTAGAACAAAAATGTAGCAAAATAAAGAAACTTCGGACTCAACACGACCATAAAATAAATGTAGAAATTTATTAGGTAAGCGCTTTCACGTACCTTTCAGTACGCTTCCTCAGACCATAAAACAGTAACAAAACAAGGTGCTCTTATACAATGTCACATGATGTAATAATTGTTTTAGGCAATAAACCTGGTGAGCAATTAATCTGTTAAGAGCAATTAGAAGCCTTGGTATAAAGAATGCATCACTATTTTAAAGCATATACTAAATAGATAAATGGATGAACAAAATAAGAAATGAAAGTAAACCTGAAAAACAGTATGCAAACTTATTTACACAAAACTTAGAACATCAACACATATAATAAAAACTTGGTTATTGTTTTTCTTCATATTGAATTCATCTCACTACATATATTCATTTAATTAGAGAGACATACAACAACATTTAAATAAAAAATATAAAATATATGCGCAATAACTTAATGAAAAATACAGAATACATATGTCAAATGGAATAAACACCTAAACGGAGTGTAAACTGAACTGATGTTAAAAAAGAGCGTATGCAGTACGCTAAAAAACACAAAATAAACAATGTAACAATGAAAATGGGTGTATATATAAAAATGAAGCCTAAGTAAAGCTAAAAGCTTACAAAGCTAAATACCTTTTTAAAACAGATAAGTTGGCCTTTAGCAACACAGTTATTGCTCATCAAGGCAATTCTTTAGCACCAGATCTCAGACACAAAAGAAATTCACTGATCTTTGTATAAGACCTTTATATTTGCTCCACAAATTCCAAACATGAAAATATATGTCTGTATGTGTTAATCTACAAATATGCGCATGAACACAGAGACGAGCATAGATAAGCGACTACACACAAACATGTTTATAATCTACATGGCTAAATTTGAAAGTGTGCACATGTGCAAATACAGACATATCATTTTTAATTGATTCTAGTTATAATATTTATACCTTTTATATGGAAATTTAATTTCACATTCTGTCATGCATAGAAACTCATTTACTCTCCCATAGCTAAGCTACACAACAAATGAAATACTACAATGCGCTTCAGTGGGCATTCTGAGTCTGATATATTTTAACCAGTAAGCATATACTAAATAAAAATCTTGATGGTTCAATAGTCTTTGTTGACAGGAAGTTAAATCTGTTATATTTGAATGAATGAACGAGATGGGTCTTTTATATAAAATGTTTATAAAATGTTTCTTTAACTTATAGTAAAATTTATGTATTAAACTTATGAATTATATGAAAAGACATATGATTACTAATAATTGTAAGAATCTAATATGCATTATAAACTAGGGTTTGAAGTATATAGTCAAATAGTCAAAGAAACATTAGATATAATAAGCCATCTATGAGTTTGGAATTATTTTTAGAACAATAACTAGTTTGTAGAGTCTTACCTTATGTTTACACTAACAAAAACTATATGTCTTTTGGTGAAAAACAATACTATAACTGTGTATGTAATACAATTTCTTGATTCATGGGAAGATTACAAGCATATACCATTCAATGAATTCTTTTAAATCTCAATTTATTTATGTAAAATAGATTTCATTGCAATCAATATGTATTTGAAAAATAATTTATTTATCATCTTCTTTAGATGATTAACTTGGATATTTGATGCATATATTACTATGTTAATAGTTGTGTCATGTACCTATATAGAAAATCTATATCTACATCAGATTTAGAAATGCTTTAATAGTTGATATCAATCAGTCACTGTGAATGGTTCAATGAAGATAGTATATTATAAAACACTTATTTATGTCTTTGCAAATTGTTCTTTTACATGAGGGAGAGGGAGAGGGAAAAGAAGACGACATTAGAGCAATTTGATAATGGGTTCAGCTTCTTTGAGATGAGGATACACAGCCATGTGATTTGTGTGTTATTATATGTTCATAATAAGGAATGTATTTATATGTATGTATATAGCCTACAATTAGTTATGTGTTTCACTATGTACATAATATTTAGAACTATAAATATAATTCAATATATACTAGTTTACTTTTTGTTTGGTTTGAATTGGGAAAAAGAGTGGAAAGGATTTACTCAATATTCAGACAATCACATAATAAGAATTAAAACACACAGTATGGAGAGTATAGATCATAATTTCAATTATAACACAGATAAAACTTCAATTGGTTTTATTATTGTGATTTTTTTTCTTTCCTTCTTCTCATACAGTCATTATATATCTGAGAAGAGGTAACCTGCATTGGTATTAATGAAGGAGAAGGGGAAAAAAGAAGAAAGAGAAAAGAAAGAAGAAAAGAAGAGAAAGGGAAAGAAAAGGAAAGAAGGGGGGGAAGGCTGATATAGTCTTATAATCTCAAAGGTCTCTAACAATACAAGAATGGAGCATAAGGAAATCTGTCTATCAAACATGAGGGTTAATCTGGTAGATATTTTGTTTTTGTCTATCAGATTAGGAATGTATATCATTCCATGTGTGATGGGGGAAAGTTGAAAGTAAGGATTATATTAAATAAACTAATTTTACTTAATTCATTTTCACTTTTTTATTATGGCCTGAAATGAACATCAATATAAAGGTATTAAAAAAGAGATTCAGTCTATTCATGATACATGAAATAAGGATAAACTTGTTCCAAATACAATACTATGAAATGTACTTGAATATTAATATAAATACTAGCAAGCATGAAACTCAAGAACAAACATGGACTTAACACTACTTTCACTGAACATAAATGGTTTAAATAATCTAAAGAAAAGATCAAACCTACTAAAATATTTAAAATTAAACAAAGTGCAAGTAATATTTCTTCAAGAGACTCACTTTAAATCTGATGAAAAGCATTTATGGAATCCAAATGAGTATACAACAATAGCGCACTCATCACATAAAACCAACACTAGAGGAGTTAGGATACTATGGAGAAAAAATATTATTAATCCCCAAATTCTTTATAGCTATGAAGATAAAGAGGGACTTATAACACTTATTATAATAAAATTCAATAATAGAATCTGGACATTAGTGAATCTTTATTGGTTTCCAGGAACAGGAAAAGGTATGACAAAGAAACATCTAAACTTTAATAGTAAAACATATAAAGGTAGCTTGATAATAGGTGGTGACTTTAATTGTATTCTTGATAATTCTGAGACCACCAATAAAACAAATTTGCGTATAACCCCTATAGCAAAGCTACTCAAAAAATGGATTGAAAATCATAATTTAATAGACACATTCAAATTTAGAGAGAGTAACTCACTGTTATTTTCACACCAGGATCACAGATTTACAACCCAAACAAGAATAGATAAAATTTTTGTCACACAAGACCTTGATTCGAAGATAAATAGTTTTACAATAATACCATATTCATTATCAGATCATAGAGCAATTCTTATTAATATTCAAACAAACTTTAAGAAATTAATACAAATCACAAGAATTCCAGCATATATTATGAAACTAAAAGAATTTAAACCTTGGCTACTCATAGAGTTGAAATTCTTTCTAGACACTAATCTCACTAATGAACTCAACATAGTTATGATATGGGACGCTTTAAAAGCCTATATTTATGGTAAAATTATCACATGGTACAAAAATAAACTAAAAGAATGGGAATTAGAATTGCTTAACATACAAAATCAAATTACAAAAATAATAATAATTCAACAAATGTACTTACTAATAAAAAAAAATAATGATTTGCATGAGAAGTTTAATGAAATTTTAACACATAAAACTAATCTAGCACTAGAAAGATTAAAATTAAACTCATATGCTGCTTCTCCTAAACATATGCACAACCTGGCAATAAGAGTCAAAGTACAATCTAAAAGAAATAACATTACTACTATCATACATAAAGGAAGGAAGAACAAGAAGGTGTCAGACATAAGTGATATACTAGATGCTTTTAAATATCATTTTATGGAACATTATAAGATGGAAGGAATCCAAATAAAAAACTTTAATTTTGAAACCTGACTTGATTAAAACAATTCCAGAAAATGTAAAATTTGAGCTTCAAAAACAAATTACTCATAAAGACATTTTAGAGAAAATGAAAGAAAGCAAAAATAATAAAGCTCCAGGAATGGATGGCATTATAGCTGAAATATACAAAATCTTTCCACCATCCATAATCTCAGTCTTCCAAGAAACCTTAATAGAAATACAAACACACAATACCATTCCACTATCTTGGAGATACTCATTAATTACTCCTATAATAAAAGAAAATAAAGATACATCAAAACACAGCTCCTATAGACCAATTTCATTACTCAACGTTGATTACAAAGTCTTTATGGCTATTTTAGTCAATAGAATTAAAAATCTATGATAAAAATTATAAATGATCAAACATGGTTTATACATAATAGGTGCACCTATGATAAGATACAAAGGATACCAGCTATTATTGACTATTTAAATAGAGAAAAACAAGAAACCTTAATAATTGCATTGGCTATAGAGAAAGTTTTTGACTCATTAAAGTGGGATTTCTTGTTTAAAGTATTAGAGTACAATGAGTTTCCTAGCTCCTTCATTTCATTAATAAAGAACATATATAAAAACAATTTAGCATATGTAAAATTAGGACCTTTTACCTCTGAATCAATAATATTTACAAAAGGCACAAAACAAGGTTGTCCCATGTCCCCCATATTATTTGCATTAGCCATTGAATTATTTGCCATCTCAATACGAAACAATCCCAAAATAGAGAGTATAAATTTATATAATCAATATAATTCAAAAATAATGTTATTTGCAGATGATATACTTCTTACCACAACTACTTCTAAAAATTCATTAAAAGAATTAGATATATAAGTTGAAAAATTTTATTTGATTTCAGGACTACATTTTAACAAAACAAAATCAAATTTTATGATATTGAATAAAAAATGATTTTCAAATAGATGATAATCATATAATTGGTAAACAAACTCTCACTTTAAACTATCTAGGTATAACATTAAGTACAACATTAGAAAAAATGTTAAATATAAATTATAGGAAAATCATAGACACAATAAAGTCAAATATAATAAAATGGAATAAAATATATATAACATTTGAAGATAGATTGCAGGTAATAAAAATGATATTGCACCCAAAAATCCTATATATAGCACAAGCCATTCCAGTAATATCAGACAAATATTTTTTAAAATAAATAAATACATTATTATTAAGATTTCTCTGGCATCCTAATAAAATCAGAATAGCTTTTACACACCACATTAGACCTTGGAAACTAGGTGGAATCAATTTCCCAGATCTTGAAACTTATATTAGAGCCCCCATTTTTAAAATAATTAAAAATTGGATAGATCCGTGCTTTTCTTCTAACTGGAAATCTCTACATACTTTTATTTATTCAAATAAAAATACCATTCTAAAGAATTTAATGATAGATAATCATATTAATAAACCATGGCATATCTTATGCACTAGCCTTCAATATAATCTAACAAAACCTACTAATCTAAAATACTTAAAATACATGTATAATTCATTTAGAAGATTTGTAACTTCTAATACAGATATAAAGTTATGGCTAGAACATTTATATCATTTCAATGTAACAAGAAATTTTCAAAACAAAATGCCTAGGACGGTTTTCATTACTTGGGAAAAGAAACAATTAATTTGCTGGCAACAATGCATTAATGAACATAAGGTTATGGATAGTCAACATATAATAAAACATATAATCTTTCTACATCAGACTGGGTTTTATTACAAAGTACATTACTATATTCGCAAGATCTATGCAGAATAATTAACAATTCTTCTTTTAGAGATAGACCTACACTTATAACTCATTCATATGAGTTAGTATATAATAACCAAAACTGGGAACATTTGACATCAAAAGTATATAAAATTTTAATAAATTAAAGAGTTAAAATCAATCAAAAATTTTGGAATCATATAACAAAAGGTCATTCAATAAATTTATCTCTGGAAAATAAAACCAAAATACTAAATTCTATTAAATTGACATTCAACATGCAATTCTGGAGAATTTACACATGAAAATTCCTGCATAGATATTTTTTTACTCCAAATAGATTAAAAAAATGCAATACATCTAATAATGTTATATGTTGGAGATGCTTGCAAAGTTGTAAAGCAGATTGGATACATCAAAATTAATAAAAAATATTTGAACAAAAAAAAAATACAACTTAACGGTGACATCCATCAAAACTCCTATACAAATTACACCCCTCTGTCAATAAAACTTAATGGTGACATCCATCCAAACCCCATACAAATTACACCCCTCTATGAACACAACTTAATGGAGAAATCCATCCAAACCTTATAACAATTACACCCCTCTATCAATACAATTTAATGGTGACATCCATCCAATCCCTATACCAATTACACCCCTCTATCAATATAACTTAATGGTGACATCCATCCAAACCTTATACCAATTACGCCCCTCTATCAATACAACTTAATGGTGACATCCATCCAAACCCTGCAACAATTACACCCCTCTATCAATACAACTTAATGGTGACATCCATCCAACCCCTACACCAATTACACCCCTCTATCAGTACAACTTAATAGTGACATCCATCCAGACACTATACCAATTACACCCCTCTATCAATACAACTTAATGGTGACATCCATCAAAAACCTATACCAATTACACCCCTCTATCAATGCAACTTAATGGTGACATCCATCCAAACACTATACCAATTACACCCCTCTATCAATACAACTTAATGGTGACATCCATCCAAACCCTGCACCAATTACACCCCTCTATCAATACAACTTAATGGTGACATCCATCCAAACGCTGTGCCAATTACACCCCTTTATCTACACAACTTAATTGGGACATCCATCCAGACAGTATACCAAATACACCCCTCTATCAACACAACTTAATGGTGACATCAATCCAAACCCTATAACAATTACACCCATCTATCAATACAACTTAATGGTGACATCCACCCAAACCCTACAACAATTACACTCCTCTCTCAATACAACCTAATGGTGACATCCACCCAAACCCTATACCAATTACACCCCTCTGTCAATACAACTTAATGGTGACATCCATCCAAACACTGTACCAGTTACACCCTTCTATCAATACAACTTAATGGTGACATGCATCCAATCCCTATACCAATTACACCCGTCTATCAATAAACTTAATGGTGACATTCATCCAAACCCTATAACAATTACACCCCTCTATTAATACAACTTAATGGTGACATCCATCCAAACCCTATACCAATTACACCCCTGTCTAAATACAACTTAATGGTGACATCCATCCAAACCCTATACCAATTACACCCCTCTATCAATACAACTTAATGGTGACATCCATCCAAACCCTATACCAATTACACCCCTCTATCAATACAACTTAATGGTGACATCCATCCAAACCCTATACCAAGTACACCTCTCTATCAATGCAACTTAATGGTGACATCCATCCAAACCCTATACCAATTACACCCTTCTATCTATACAACTTAATGGTGACATCCATCCAAACCCTTTACCAATTACACCCTCTATCAATACAACTTAATGGTGACATCCATCCAAACCCTATACCAATTACACCCCTCTATCAATACAACTTAATGGTGACATCCATCCAAACCCTATACCAATTACACCCCTCTATCAATACAACTTAATGGTGACATCCATCCAACCCCTATACCAATTACACCCCTCTCTCAATACAACTTAATGGTGACATCCATCCAAACCTTATACCAATTACACCGCTCTATCAACACAACTTAATGGTGACATCCATCCAACCCCTATACCAGTTATACCCCTCAGTCGATAAGCCTTAAGGGTGACTTCGATCCAAGCCGTATACCAATAACACCCCTCTATGAATACAACTTAATGGTGACATCCATCCAAACCCTATACCAATTACACCCCCTATGAATACAACTTAATGGTGACATCCATCCAAACCCTATACCAATTACACCCCCGTCTCAATACAACTTAATTTTGATATCCATTCATACCCTATACCAAGAATACCCCTCTATCAATACAACTTAATGGTGACATCCATCCAGACCATAAACCAATTACACCCTCTATCAATACAACTTAATGGTGACATCCATCCAAACCCTATACCAATTACACCCTCTATCAATACAACTTAATGGTGACATCCATCCAAACCCTATACCAATTACACCCCTCTATCAATACAACTTAATGGTGACATCCATCCAAACCCTATACCAATTACACCCTCTATCAACACAACTTAATGGTGACATCCATCCAAACCCTATACCAATTACACCCTCTATCAATACAACTTAATGGTGACATCCATCCAAACACTATACCAATTACACCCTCTATCAATACAACTTAATGGTGACATCCATCCAAACCCTATACCAATTGCACCCCTCTATCAATACAACTTAATGGTGCCATCCATCCAAACCCTATACCAATTACACCCCTCTATCAATACAACTTAATGGTGACATCCATCCAAACCCTATACCAATTACACCCCTCTATCAATACAACTTAATGGTGACATCCATCCAAACCCTATACCAATGACACCCCCTTTATCAATACAACTTAATGGTGACATCCATCCAACCCCTATACCAATTACACCCTCTATCAATACAACTTAATGGTGACATCCATCCAAACCCTATACCAATTACACCCCTCTATCAATACAACTTAATGGTGACATCCATCCAAACCCTATACCAATTATACCCCTCTCTCAATACAACTTAATGGTGATATCCATTCAGACCCTACACCAGTAACACCCCTCTAGCAATACAACTTAATGGTAACATCCATACAACCCCTATACCAATTACACCCCCTATCAATACAACTTAATGGTGACATCCATACAAAACCTATACCAATTACACCCCTCTATCAATAAAACTTAATGGTGACATCCATCCAAACCCTATATGAAGTACACCTCTCTATCAATGCAACTTAATGGTGACATCCATCCAAACCCTATACCAATTACACCCTTCTATCAATACAACTTAATGGTGACATCCATCCATCCCCTATACCAATTGCACCCTCTATCAACACAACTTAATGGTGACATCCATCCAAACCCTATACCAATTGCACCCTCTATCAACACAACTTAATGGTGACATCCATCCAAACCCTATACCAATTACACCCCTCTATCAATGCAACTTAATGGTGACATCCATCCAAACACTATACCAATTACACCCCTCTATCAATACAACTTAATGGTGACATCCATCCAAACCCTACACCAATTACACCCCTCTATCAATACAACTTAATGGTGACATCAATCCAAACCCTATAACAATTACACCCCTCTATCAATACAACTTAATGGTGACATCCAGCCAAACCCTACAACAATTACACTCCTCTATCAATACAACCTAATTGTGACATCCACCCAAACCCTATACCAATTACACCCCTCTATCAATAAAACTTAATGGTGACATCCATCCAAACCTGGTACCAGTTACACCCCTCTATCAATACAACTTAATGGTGACATCCATCCAATCCCTATACCAATTGCACACCTCTATCAATACAACTTAATGGTGACATCTATCCAAACCCTATACCAGTTACACCCCTCTAGCAATACAACTTAATAGCGACATCCATCCAAACCCTATACCAATTACACCCCTCTATCAATGCAACTTAATGGTGACATCCATCCAACCCCTATACCAATGACACCCCTCTCTCAATAACACTTAATGGTGACATCCATCCATACCCTATACCAATTACACCCCTCTATCAATACAACCTAAAGGTGACATGCATCCAAACCCTATACTAATCACACCCCTCCATCAGTACAACAGAATAGTGACATACATCCAGACCATAAACCAATTACACCCCTCTATCAATACAACTTAATGGTGACATCCATCCAAAACCTATACCAATTACACCCCTCTATCAACACAACTTAATGGTGACATCCATCCAAACCCTATACCAAATACACCCCTATATCAATACAACTTAATGATGACATCCATCCAAACCCTATACCAATTACACCCCTGTATCAATACAACTTAATGGTAACATCCATCCAAACCCTATACCAATTACACCCTTCTATTAATACAACTTAATGTTGACATCCATCCAAACCCTATACCTATACCAATTACACCACTTTATTAATGCAACTTAATGCTGACATCCATCCAAACCCTATACCTATACCAATTATACCACTTTATCAGTACAACTTAATGTTGACATCCATCCAAACCCTATACCAATTTCACCCCTCTATCAACACAACTTAATGGTGACGTCCATACAAACCCTATACAAATTCCATCCCTCTATCAATACAACATAATGGTGACATCCATCCAAACCCTATGCCAATTACACCCTCTGTCAACACAACTTAATGGTGACATCCATCCAAACCCTATGCCAATTACACCCTCTGTCAACACAACTTAATGGTGACATCCATCCAAACCCAATACCAGCTACACCCCTCTATCAATACAACTTAATGGTGACATCCATCAAAACCCTATACCAGTTATACCCCTCTATCAACACAACTTAATGGTGACATCCATCCAAACCCCATACAAATTACACCCCTCTATGAACACAACGTAGTGGTGACATCCATCCAAACCCTATACCAATTACACCCCTCTATCAATACAATTTAATGGTGACATCCATCCAAACCCTATACCAATTACACCCCTCTATCAATACAACTTAATGGTGACATCCATCCAAACACTATACCAATTACACCCTCTATCAATACAACTTAATGGTGACATCCATCCAAACCCTATACCAATTACACCCCTCTATCAATACAACTTAATGGTGACATCCATCCAACCCCTATACCAATTGCACCCTCTATCAACACAACTTAATGGTGACATCCATCCAAACCCTATACCAGTTACACCCCTCTATCAATAAAACTTAATGGTGACATCCATCCAAACCCTATACCAATTACACCCCTCTATCGATAAAACTTAATGGTAACATCCATCCAAACACTATACCAATTATACCCCTCTATCAATACAACTTAATGGTGACATCCATCCAAACCCTGCACCAATTACACCCCTCTACCAATACAACTTAATGGTGACATCCATCCAACCCCTACACCAATTACACCCTCTATCAACACAACTTAATGGTGACATCCATCCAAACCCTATACCAATTACACCCATCTATCAATAAAACTTAATGGTGACATTCATCAAAAACCTATACCAATTACACCCCTCTATCAATAGAACTTAATGGTGACATCCATCCAAAACCTATACCAATTACATCCCTCTATCAATACAACTTAATGGTGACATCCATCAAAACCCTTTACCAATTACACCCCTTTATCAATGCAACTCAATGCTGACATCCATCCAAACCCTATACCAATTACACCCCTCTGTCAATACAACTTAATGGTGACATCCATCCAAACCCTATACCAATTACACCCCTCTATCAATAAAACTTAATGGTGACATCCATCCAAACCCTATACCAATTACACCCTCTATCAATACAACTTAATGGTGACATCCATCCAAACCCTATACCAATGACACCCCCTTTATCAACACAACTTAATGGTGACATCCATCCAAACCCTATACCAATTACACCCTTCTATCTATATAACTTAATGGTGACATCCATCCAAACCCTTTACCAATTACACCCTCTATCAACACAACTTAATGGTGACATCCATCCAAACCCTATACCAATTACACCTCTCTATCAACACAACTTAATGGTGACATCCATCCAAACCCTATACCAATTACACCCCTCTATCAACACAACTTAATGGTGACATCCATCCAAACCCTATACCAGTTACAACCCTCTATCAGTACAACTTAATGGTGACATCCATCCAAACCCTATACCAGTTACACCCTCTATCAGTACAACTTAATGATGACATCCATCCAAACCCTATACCATTTACACCTCTCTATCAATACAACTTAATTGTGACATCCATCCAAACTTTATACCGATTACACCCCTCTATCAATACAACTTAATGGTGACATCCATCCAAAACCTATACCAATTACACCCCTTTATCAATACAACTTTATGGTGACATCCATCAAAACCCTATACCAATTACACCCCTCTATCAATAAAACTAATGGTGACATCCATCCAAACCCTATACCAATTACACCCCTCTATCAATACAACTTAATGGTGACATCCATCCAGAGTCTATACCAATTACACACCTCTATCAATACAACCTAATGGTGAAATCCATCCAACCACTATACCAATCACACCACTCTATCAGTACAACTGAATAGTGACATCCATCCAGACCATAAACAAATTACACCCCTCTATCAATAAAACTTTATGGTGACATCCATCCAAAACCTATACCAATTACACCCCTCTATCAACAAAACTTAATGGTGACATCCATCCAAACCCTATACCAAATACACCCCTATATCAATACAACTTAATGGTGACATCCACTCAAACCCTATACCAATTACACCCCTCTATCAATACATCTTAATGGTAACATCCATCCAAACCCTATACGAATTACACCCCTCTATCAATACAACTTAATGGTGACATCCATCAAAAACCTATACCAATTACACCCCTCTATCAATGCAACAATGGTGACATCAATCCAAACACTATACCAATTACACCCCTCTATCAATACAACTTAATGGTGACATCCATCCAAACCCTGCACCAATTACACCCCTCTATCAATACAACTTAATGGTGACATCCATCCAAACGCTGTGCCAATTACACCCCTCTATCAACACAACGTAATTGTGACATCCATCCAAACCCTATACTAATTACACCTATCAACACAACTTAATGGTGACATCAATCCAAACCCTATAACAATTACACCCCTCTATCTATACAACTTAACGGTGACATCCAGCCAAACTCAACAAAAATTACACTCCTCTATCAATACAACCTAATGGTGACATCCACCCAAACCCTATACCAATTACAAACCTCTATCAATAAAACTTAATGGTGACATCCATCCAAACCCGGTACCAGTTACACCCCTCTATCAATACAACTTAATGGTGACATCCATCCAATCCCTATACCAATTGCACCCCTCTATCAATACAACTTAATGGTGACATCTATCCAAACCCTATACCAATTACACCCCTCTATCAATACAACTTAATGGCGACATCCATCCAAACCCTATACCAATTACACCCCTCTATCAATACAACTTAATGGTGACATCCATCCAACCCCTATACCAATGACACCCCTCTCTCAATACCACTTAATCGTGACATCCATCCATACCCTATACCAATTACACCCCTCTATCAATACAACTTAATGGTGACATGCATCCAACCCCTATACTAATCACACCCCTCCATCAGTACAACAGAATAGTGACATACATCCAGACCATAAACCAATTACACCCCTCTATCAATACAACTTAATGGTGACATCCATCTTAAACCTATACCAATTGCACCCCTCTATCAACACAACTTAATGGTGACATCCATCAAAACCCTATACCAAATACACCCCACTAGCAATAAAACGTAATGGTGACATCCATCCAAACCCTATACCAAATACACCCCTATATCAATACAACTTAATGATGACATCCATCCAAACCCTATACCAATTACACCCCTGTATCAATACAACTTAATGGTAACATCCATCCAAACCCTATACCAATTACACCCCTCTATCAATACAACTTAATGGTGAAATCCATCCAAAGCCTATACCTATACCAATTACACCCCTCTATCAATGCAAATTAATGCAGACATCCATCCAAACCCTATACCAATTCCACCCTTCTATCAACACAACTTAATGGTGACATCCATCCAAACCCTATACCAGTTACACCCCTCTATCAATACAACTTAATTGTGACATCCATCCAAACCCTATACAAATTACACCCCTCTATCAATAAAACTTAATCTTGACATCCATCAAAACACTATACCAATTACACCCTCTATCAATACAACTTAATGGTGACATCCATCCAAACCCTATACCAATTACATCCCTCTATCAATACAACTTATTGGTGACATCCACCCAAACCCTATACCAATTACACCCCTCTATCAACACAATTTAATGGTGACATCCATCCAAACACTATACCAATTACACCCTCTATCAATACACCTTAATGGTGACATCCATCCAAACCCTATACCAATTACACCCCTCTATCAATACCACTTAATGGTGACATCCATCCAAACCTTATACCAATTACACCCCTCTCTCAATACAACTTAATGGTGACATCCATCCAAACCCTGCACCATTTACACCCGTCTATCAATACAACTTAATGGTGACATCCATCCAAACCCTATACCAATTACACCCCTCTATCAACACAACTTAATGGTGACATCAATCTAAACCCTATATGAACTACACCCCTCTATCAACACAACTTAATGGTGACATCCATCCAAACCCTATACCAGTTACACCCCTCTATCAGTACAACTTTATGGTGACATCCATCCAAACCCTATACCAATTACAACCCTCTATCAATACAACTTAATGGTGACATCCATCCAAACCCTATACCAATTACACCCCTCTATCAATACAACTTAATGGTGACATCCATCCAAACCCTGCACCAATTACACCCCTCTATCAATACAACTTAATGGTGACATCCATCCAAACCCTATACCAATTACACCCCTCTATCAACACAACTTAATGGTGACATCCATCCAAACCCTATACCAATTACACCCCTCTATCAACACAACTTAATGGTGACATCCATCCAAACCCTATACCAGTTACACCCCTCTATCAGTACAACTTAATGTTGACATCCATCCAAACCCTATACCATTTACACCCCTCTATCAATACAACTTAATGGTGACATCCATCCAAACCCTATACCGATTACACCCCTCTATCAATACAACTTAATGGTGACATCCATCCAACCCCTATACCAGTTACACCCCTCTATCAATACAACTTAATGGTGACATCCATCCAAACCCTATACCAATTACACCCCTCTATCAATACAACTTAATGGTGACATCCATCCAAACCCCATACCAATTACACCCATCCATCAATACAACTTATTGGTGACATCCACCCAAACCCTATACCAATTACACCCCTCTATCAACACAACATAATGGTGACATCCATCTAAACCCCATACAAATTACACCACTCTATCAACACAACTTAATGCTGACATCCATTCAAACCGTATAACAATTACACCCCTCTATCAATACAACTTAATGGTGACATCCATCCAAACCCTATACCTATACCAATTACACCCCTCTATCAATGCAACTTAATGCAGACATCCATCCAAACCCTATAACAATTCCACCCCTCTATCAATGCAACTTAATGCAGACATCCATCCAAACCCTATACCAATTCCACCGCTCTATCAATACAACTTAATGGTGACATCCATCCAAACCCTTTACCAATTACACCCTTTATCAATACAACTTAATGGTGACATCCATCTAAACCCTATACCAATTACACCCCTCTATCAATACAACTTAATGGTGACATCCATCCAAACACTATACCAATAAAACCCCTCCATCAATACAACTTAATGGCAACATCCATCCAAACCCTATACCAATTACACCCCTGTATCAATACAACATATTTGTGACATCCATCCAAACCCTATACCAATTACACCCCTCTATCAACACAACATAATGGTGACATCCATCCAAACCCCATACAAATTACACCCCTCTATCAACACAATTTAATGGTGACATCCATCCAAACACTATACCAATTACACTCTCTATCAATACACCTTAATGGTGACATCCATCCAAACCCTATACCAATTACACCCCTCTATCAATACAACTTAATGGTGACATCCATCCAAACCCTATACCAATTATACCACTCTATCAATACAACTTAATGGTGACATCCATCCAAACCCTGCACCAATTACACCCCTCTATCAATACAACTTAATGGTGACATCCATCCAAACCCTATACCAATTACAACTCTCTATCAACACAACTTAATGGTGACATCCATCCAAACCCTATACCAGTTACACCCCTCTATCAACACAACTTAATGGTGACATCCATCCAAACCCTATACCAGTTACACCCCTCTATCAGTACAACTTAATGGTGACATCCATCCAAACCCTATACCAATTACACCCCTCTATCAATACAACTTAATGGTGACATCCATCCAAACCCTATACCAATTACACCCTCTATCAATACAACTTAATGGTGACATCCATACAAACCCTATACCAATTCCACCCTCTATCAATACAACTTAATGGTGACATCCATCCAAACCCTATACCAATTACACCCCTCTATCAACACAACTTAATGGTGACATCCATCCAAACCCTATACCAATTACACCCTCTATCAACACAACTTAATGGTAACATCCATCAAAACCCTATACCAGTTATACCCCTCTATCAACACAACTTAATGGTGACATCCATCCAAACCCTATACCAATTACACCCCTCTATCAATACAACTTAATGGTGACATCCATCCAAACCCTATACCAATTACACCCCTCTATCAATACAACTTAATGGTGACATCCATCCAAACCCTATACCAATTACACCCCTCTATCGATAAAACTTAATGGTAACATCCATCCAAACACTATACCAATTATACCCCTCTATCAATACAACTTAAAGGTGACATCCATCCAAACCCCATACCAATTACACCCATCCATCAATACAACTTATTGGTGACATCCACCCAAACCCTATACCAATTACACCCCTCTATCAACACAACATAATGGTGACATCCATCCAAACCCTATACCAATTACACCCTCTATCAACACAACTTAATGCTGACATCCATTCAAACCGTATAACAATTACACCCCTCTATCAATACAACTTAATGGTGACATCCATCCAAACCCTATACCTATACCAATTACACCCCTCTATCAATGCAACTTAATGCAGACATCCATCCAAACCCTATACCAATTCCACCCCTCTATCAATGCAACTTAATGCAGACATCCATGCAAACTCTATTCCAATTCCACCGCTCTATCAATACAACTCAATGGTGACATCCATCCAAACCCTTTACCAATTACACCCTCTATCAATACAACTTAATGGTGACATCCACCCAAACCCTATACCAATTACACCCCTTTTTCAATACAGCTTAATGGTGACATCCATCCAAACACTATACCAATAAAACCCCTCCGTCAATACAACTTAATGGCGACATCCATCCAAACCCTATACCAATTACACCCCGCTATCAATACAACTTATTTGTGACATCCATCCAAACCCTATACCAATTACACCCCTCTATCAACACAACATAATGGTGACATCCATCCAAACCCCATACAAATTACACCCCTCTATCAACACAGCTTAATGCTGACATCCATCCAAACTCTATACAATTACACCCCTCTATCAATAAAACCTAATAGTGACATCTATCCAAACCCTATACCAATTACACCCCTCTATCAATACAACTTAATGGTGACATCCATCCAAACCCTATACCAATTATACCACTCTATCAATACAACTTAATGGTGACATCCATCCAAACCCTGATCCAAATACACCCCTCTATCAATACAACTTAATGGTGACATCCATCCAAACCCTATACCAATTACAGCCCTCTATCAACACAACTTAATGGTGACATCCATCCAAACCCTATACCAATTACACCCCTCTATCAACACAACTTAATGGTGACATCCATCCAAACCCTATACCAGTTACACCCCTCTATCAGTACAACTTAATGATGACATCCATCCAAACCCTATACCATTTACAGCCCTCTATCAATACAACTTAATGGTGACATCCATCCAAACTTTATACCGATTACACCCCTCTATCAATACAACTTAATGGTGACATCCATCCAACCCCTAAACAAATTACACCCCTCTGTCAGTACAACTTAATAGTGACATCCATCCAGACATTATACCAATTACACCCCTCTATCAATACAACTTAATGGTGACATCCATCCAAAACCTATACCAATTACACCCCTCTATCAATACAACTTTATGGTGACATCCATCAAAACCCTATACCAATTACACCCCTCTATCAATAAAACTAATGGTGACATCCATCCAAACCCTATACCAATTACACCCCTCTATCAACACAATTTAATGGTGACATCCATCCAGAGTCTATACCAATTACTCCCCTCTATCAATACAACCTAATGGTGATATCCATCCAAACACTATACCAATCACACCACTCTATCAGTACAACTGAATAGTGACATCCATCCAGACCATAAACCAATTACACCCCTCTATCAATACAACTTTATGGTGACATCCATCCAAAACCTATACCAATTACACCCCTCTATCAACACAACTTAATGGTGACATCCATCAAAAGCCTATACCAATTACACCCCTCTATCAATAAAACTTAATGGTGACATCCATCCAAACCCTATACCAAATACACCCCTATATCAATACAACTTAATGGTGACATCCACCCAAACCCTATACCAATTACACCCCTGTATCAATACATCTTAATGGTAACATCCATCCAAACCCTATACCAATTACACCCCTCTATCAATACAACTTAATGGTGACATCCATCCAAACCCTATACCTATACCAATTACACCCCTCTATCAATGCAACTTAATGCAGACATCCATCCAAACCGTATACCAATTCCACCCCTCTATCAATACAACTTAATGGTGACATCCATCCAAACCCTATACCAATTACACCCTCTATCAACACAACTTAATGGTGACATCCATCCAAACCCTATACCAGTTACACCACTCTATCCATACTACTTAATGGTGACATCCATCCAAACCCTATACCAATTAAACCCCTCTATCAACACAATTTAATGGTGACATCCATCCAAACACTATACCAATTACACCCTCTATCAATACCACTTAATGGTGACATCCATCCAAACCTTATACCAATTACACCCCTCTATCAATACAACTTAATGGTGACATCCATCCAAACCCTGCACCATTTACACCCGTCTATCAATACAACTTAATGGTGACATCCATCCAAACCCTATACCAATTACACCCCTCTATCAACACAACTTAATGGTGACACCCATCTAAACCCTATACGAACTACACCCCTCTATCAACACAACTTAATGGTGACATCCATCCAAACCCTATACCAGTTACACCCCTCTATCAGTACAACTTAATGGTGACATCCATCCAAACCCTATACCAATTACACCCCTCTATCAACACAACTTAATGGTGACATCCATCCAAACCCTATACCAATTATACCCCTCTATCAATACAACTTAATGGTGACATCCATCCAAACCCTGCACCAATTACACCCCTCTATCAATACAACTTAATGGTGACATCCATTCAAACTCTATACCAATTACACCCCTCTATCAACACAACTTAATGGTGACATCCATCCAAACCCTATACCAATTACACCCCTCTATCAACACAACTTAATGGTGACATCCATCCAAACCCTATACCAGTTACACCCCTCTATCAGTACAACTTAATGTTGACATCCATCCAAACCCTATACCATTTACACCCCTCTATCAATACAACTTAATGGTGACATCCATCCAAACCCTATACCGATTACACCCCTCTATCAATACAACCTAATGGTGACATCCATCCAACCCCTAAACAAATTACACCCCTCTATCAGTACAACTGAATAGTGACATCCATCCAGACCATAAACCAATTACACCCCTCTATCAATACAACTTTATGGTGACATCCATACAAAACCTATACCAATTACACCCCTCTATCAACACAACTTAATGGTGACATCCATCAAAAGCCTATACCAATTACACCCCTCTATCAATAAAACTTAATGGTGACATCCATCCAAACCCTATACCAAATACACCCCTATATCAATACAACTTAATGGTGGCATCCACCCAAACCCTATACCAATTACACCCCTCTATCAATACATCTTAATGGTAGTATCCATCCAAACCCTATACCAATTACACCCCTCTATCAATACAACTTAATGGTGACATCCATCCAAACCCTATACCTATACCAATTACACCCCTCTATCAATGCAACTTAATGCAGACATCCATCCAAACCCTATACCAATTACACCCTCTATCAACACAACTTAATGGTGACATCCATCCAAACCCTATACCAGTTACACCACTCTATCCATACTACTTAATGGTGACATCCATCCAAACCCTATACCAATTACACCCCTCTATCAACACAATTTAATGGTGACATCCATCCAAACACTATACCAATTACACCCTCTATCAATACACCTTAATGGTGACATCCATCCAAACCCTATACCAATTACACCCCTCTATCAATACAACTTAATGGTGACATCCATCCAAACCCTGCACTATTTACACCCGTCTATCAATACAACTTAATGGTGACATCCATCCAAACCCTATACCAATTACACCCCTCTATCAACACAACTTAATGGTGACTCCCATCTAAACCCTATACGAACTACAGCCCTCTATTAACACAACTTAATGGTGACATCCATCCAAACCCTATACCAATTACACCACTCTATCAACACAACTTAATGGTGACACCCATCCAAACCCTATACCAATTATACCCCTCTATCAATACAACTTAATGGTGGCATCCATCCAAACCCTGCGCAAATTACACCCCTCTATCAATACAACTTAATGGTGACATCCATCCAAACTCTATACCAATTACACCCCTCTATCAACACAACTTAATGGTGACATCCATCCTAACCCTATACCAATTACACCCCTCTATCAACACAACTTAATGGTGACATCCATCCAAACCCTATACCAGTTACACCCCTCTATCAGTACAACTTAATGTTGACATCCATCCAAACCCTATACCATTTACACCCCTCTATCAATACAACTTAATGGTGACATCCATCCAAACCCTATACCGATTACACCCCTCTATCAATACAACTTAATGGTGACATCCATCCAACCCCTAAACAAATTACACCCCTCTGTCAGTACAACTTAATAGTGACATCCATCCAGACATTATACCAATTACACCCCTCTATCAATACAACATAATGGTGACATCCTTCCAAAACCTATACCAATTACACCCCTCTATCAATACAACTTAATGGTGACATCCATCAAAACCCTATACCAATTACACCCCTCTATCAATAAAACTAATGGTGACATCCATCCAAACCGTATACCAATTACACCCCTCTATCAATACAACTTAATGGTGACATCCATCCAAACCCTATACCAAGTACACCCCTCCCTCAATACAACCTAATGGTGACATCCATCCAACCACTATACCAATCACACCACTCTATCAGTACAACTGAATAGTGACATCCATCCAGACCATAAACCAATTACACCCCTCTATCAATACAACTTTATGGTGACATCCATCCAAAACCTATACCAATTACACCCCTCTATCAACACAACTTAATGGTGACATCCATCAAAAGCCTATACCAACTACACCCCTCTATCAATACAACTTAATGGTGACATCCATCCAGACCCTATACCTATACCAATTACACCCCTCTATCAATGCAACTTAATGCAGACATCCATCCAAACCGTATACCAATTCCACCCCTCTATCAATACAACTTAATGGTGACATCCATCCAAACCCTATACCAATTACACCCTCTATCAACACAACTTAATGGTGACATCCATCCAAACCCTATACCAGTTACACCACTCTATCAATACTACTTAATGGTGACATCCATCCAAACCGTATACCAATTCCACCCCTCTATCAATACCACTTAATGGTGACATCCATCCAAACCCTGCACCAATTACACCCGTCTATCAATACAACTTAATGGAGACATCCATCCAAACCCTATACCAATTACACCCCTCTATCAACACAACTTAATGGTGACATCCATCTAAACTGTATACCAACTACACCCCTCTATCAACACAACTTAATGGTGACATCCATCCAAACCCTATACCAGTTTCACCCCTCTATCAGTACAACTTAATGGTGACATCCATCCAAACCCTATACCAATTACACCCCTCTATCAATACAACTTAATTGTGACATCCACCCAACCCCTAAACAAATTACACCCCTCTATCAGTACATCTTAATAGTGACATCCATCCAGACACTATACCAATTACACCCCTCTACAAATACAACTTAATGGTGACATCCATCCAAAACCTATACCAATTACACCCCTCTATCAATACAACTTAATGGTGACATCCATCCAAACCCTATACCAGTTACACCCCTCTATCAATACAACTTAATGGTGACATCCATCCAAACCCTATACCAATTAAACCCCTCTAACAACACAACTTAATGGTGACATCCATCCAAACCCTATACCAGTTACACCCCTCTATCAGTACAACTTAATGGTGACATCCATCCAAACTCTATACCAATTACACCCCTCTATCAATACACCTTAATGGTGACATCCATCCATCCCCTAAACAAATTACAACCCTCTATCAGTACAACTTAATAGTGACATTCATACAGACACTATACCAATTACACCCCTCTATCAATAAAACTAATGGTGACATCCATCCAAACCCTATACTAATTACACCCTCTATCAATACAACTTAATGGTGACATCCATCCAAACTGTATACCAATTACACCCCTCTGTCAATACAACTTAATGGTGACATCCATCCAAACCCTATACCAATTACACCCCTCTATCAATACAACTTAATGGTGACATCCATCCAAACCCTATACCTATACATATTACACCCCTCTATCAATACAACTTAATAGTGACATCCATGCAAACCCTATACCAATTACACCCCTCTATCAGTTCTACTTAATGGTGACATCCATCCAAACTCTATACAAATTTCACCCCTCTATCAACACAACTTAAGGGTGACATCCATCCAAACCCTATACCAGTTACACCCCTATACCAATACAACTTAATAGTGACATCCATCCAAACCCTATACCAATTACACCCCTCTATCAATGCAACTTAATGGTGACATCCACCCAAACCCTATACCAATTACACCCCTCTATCAATACAACTTAATGGTGACATCAATCTAAACCATATACCTATGCCAATTACACTGCTCTATCAATACAACTTAATGGTGACATCACTCCAAACCCTATGCCAATAACACCACTCTGTCAGTAAAACTTAATGGTGACATCCATCCAAACCATATACCAATTACACCCATCTATCACCACAACTTAATGGTGACATCCATCCAAACCCTATACCAATTACACCCCTCTATCAGCACAACTTAATGGTGACATCCATCCAAACCCTATACCAATTACACCCCTCTATCAATGCAACTTAATGGTGACATCCACCCAAACCCTATGCCAATTACACCCCTCTATCAATACAACTTAATGGTGACATCAATCTAAACCACATACCTATGCCAATTACACTGCTCTATCAATACAACTTAATGGTGACATCACTCCAAACCCTATGCCAATAACACCACTCTGTCAGTAAAACTTAATGGTGACATCCATCCAAACCATATACCAATTACATCCATCTATCACCACAACTTAATGGTGACATCCATCCAAACCCTATACCAATTACACCCCTCTATCAATACAACTTATTTGTGACATCCATCCAAACCCTATACCAATTACACCCCTCTATCAACACAACATAATGGTGACATCCATCCAAACCCCATACAAATTACACCCCTCTATCAACACAGCTTAATGCTGACATCCATCCAAACTCTATAGCAATTACACCCCTCTATCAATAAAACCTAATAGTGACATCTATCCAAACCCTATACCAATTACACCCCTCTATCAATACAACTTAATGGTGACATCCATCCAAACCCTGATCCAAATACACCCCTCTATCAATACAACTTACTGGTGACATCCATCCAAACCCTATACCAATTACAGCCCTCTATCAACACAACTTAATGGTGACATCCATCCAAACCCTATACCAATTACACCCCTCTATCAACACAACTTAATGGTGACATCCATCCAAACCCTATACCAGTTACACCCCTCTATCAGTACAACTTAATGATGACATCCATCCAAACCCTATACCATTTACAGCCCTCTATCAATACAACTTAATGGTGACATCCATCCAAACTTTATACCGATTACACCCCTCTATCAATACAACTTAATGGTGACATCCATCCAACCCCTAAACAAATTACACCCCTCTGTCAGTACAACTTAATAGTGACATCCATCCAGACATTATACCAATTACACCCCTCTATCAATACAACTTAATGGTGACATCCATCCAAAACCTATACCAATTACACCCCTCTATCAATACAACTTTATGGTGACATCCATCAAAACCCTATACCAATTACACCCCTCTATCAATAAAACTAATGGTGACATCCATCCAAACCCTATACCAATTACACCCCTCTATCAATACAATTTAATGGTGACATCCATCCAGAGTCTATACCAATGACACCTCTCTATCAATACAACCTAATGGTGATATCCATCCAAACACTATACCAATCACACCACTCTATCAGTACAACTGAATAGTGACATCCATCTAGACCATAAACCAATTACACCCCTCTATCAGTACAACTTTATGGTGACATCCATCCAAAATCTATACCAATTACACCCCTCTATCAACACAACTTAATGGTGACATCCATCAAAAGCCTATACCAATTACACCCCTCTATCAATACAACTTAATGGTGACATCCATCAAAACCCTATACCGATTACACCCGTCTATCAATAAAACTAATGGTGACATCCATCCAAACCATATACCAATTACACCTCTCTATCAATACAACTTAATGGTGACATCCATCCAAACCCTATACCAAGTACACCCCTCCCTCAATACAACCTAACGTGACATCCATCCAACCACTATACCAATCACACCACTCTATCAGTACAACTGAATAGTGACATCCATCCAGACCATAAACCAATTACACCCCTCTATCAATACAACTTTATGGTGACATCCATCCAAAACCTATACCAATTACACCCCTCTATCAACACAACTTAATGGTGACATCCATCAAAACCCTATACCAACTACACCCCTCTATCAATACAACTTAATGGTGACATCCATCCAGACCCTATACCTAAACCAATTACACCCCTCTATCAATACAACTTTATGGTGACATCCATCCAAAACCTATACCAATTACACCCCTCTATCAACACAACTTAATGGTGACATCCATCAAAACCCTATACCAATTACACCCATCTATCAATAAAACTTAATGGTGACATCCATCCAAACCCTATACCAAATACACCCCTATATCAATACAACTTAATGGTGACATCCACCCAAACCCTATACCAATTACACCCCTGTATCAATACAACTTAATGGTAACATCCATCCAAACCCTATACCAATTACACCCCTCTATCAATACAACTTAATGGTGACATCCATCCAAACCCTATACCAATTACACCCCTCTATCAATGCAACTTAATGCAGACATCCATCCAAACCGTATACCAATTACACCCCTCTCTCAATACAACTTAATGGGGACATCCATCCAAACCCTATACCAATTACACCCTCTATCAACACAACTTAATGGTGACATCCATCCAAACCCTATACCAGTTACACCACTCTATCCATACTACTTAATGGTGACATCCATCCAAACCCTATACCAATTAAACCCCTCTATCAATACAACTTAATGGTGACATCCAAACACTATACCAATTACACCCTCTATCAATACAACTTAATGGTGACATCCATCCAAACCCTATACCAATTACACCCCTCTATCAATACAACTTATTGGTGACATCCATCCAAACCCTATACCAATTACACCCCTCTATCAACACAATTTAATGGTGACATCCATCCAAACCCTATACCAATTACACCCCTCTATCAATACAACTTAATGGTGACATCCATCCAAACCATACACCAATTACACCCCTCTATCAATACAACTTAATGGTGAAATCCATCCAAACCCTATACCAATCACACCCCTTCAGCTTGTGACTTGCTCTTTGGTGGCTAATTTTCATTTCCTCCATAGTCTGTTCTGCATTCAAACATGTCTTTGATACGCCAGGAAAACTATTCTGAAGGCAACTGAATACAGCAAGTCGAATCTCAGACTTCCCTCTCAACACCCCCTGACTGCTGGGACAGATTTGCTTATCTTCTTTTCTTCTGCCTGGTGTGCAATGAATAATACTTTTCTCCAAATACTATGGTGTCCCAGTTATTAATACTTCTCCTTTCTAGCACAGTGTTTTTTTTTAGCAGCTCTTTATCCTGATATGATTGGATCTTTATTAATATAGGCCTTAGCAGCTTTCTAGGGCCAGATTTGGAGCATACATATGATGTGACCTGTCAACTAATAAATCCTGCTGTGGAATACTAGTCCAATTGCTTATTTGTACTTTCATAAAATTGATGCGAATAAATAAGATAAATAATGCAGTCTGCTCCTAGCATTTTCTCTGTTATAGTAAAAATCTATTTGTTTTTCTCTGCATATTCTTTCTTTTAACTCTACTATTTTTGAACCGGCTCTTCTTTTAGAAGTCTCATGTTTGGCCAATTTTGCCTTCATTTCAGTGTTTGATTTGTACAGTTTTATAAGCTCTTTTCAATAACTACTTAAAGCTTCTTCTATTTTTTCCACCCTTTTATCATTTGACTTTATATGTTCACTTGTTAACGCACTAACACCTCTGAGTGCATTTGATTAATTTTTCTTCCAAATTCCAGGAAGCCATGTCCAGTCTTAAAGACAAAACTTGAAATCCTTGCTCCTCAGCAGCTGTAAGGGGTCTTCCAAGACACAGTGTTTTCTCTTGCTTTTCTAGCTGATTTAGGTTCACAGTTTCATATGTACTTACCGGGCACACAGTGAGGGAGATCACTGAGAGGAATCTAGCACAGTTCCCCAAAACCCCCAGAGCACTGTGTGCTTAAGTGACTTGCCCAGAGTTACGTAGTAGGCAGATAGACCCTGAGAGAATCAAACTCTGAATTACAGGAAGCAGCTTGTTAGCTACTCATCTCCTCAATGTTTTGCACTAACTGTCAGATTTACTTACTTTAGCCACATTTCTTCTTTGTTGGCATCCAAGCAGTCTAATTGCTAGCCAGTAACTGAATGTTACCCAAGCTGGTAACCTTTACTTGCTTTTCTTTTTAACAATTAATCAGTTTTCACACTGGGAGAGATCTAATCAGCCAGCTATTCATCCTGCAGCCATCTTGGAAGTCCCATCTCCATGCGTTAAGACAGAAGTCCCATCTCCATGCGTTAAGACAGAAGTCCCATCTCCATGCATTGTTAAGACAGACGTCCCATCTCCATGCGTTGACAGAAGTCCCATCTCCATGCATTAAGACAGACGTCCCATCTCCATGCGTTGACAGAAGTCTCATCTCCATGCGTTGTTAAGACAGAAGTCCCATCTCCATGTGTTAAGACAGAAGTCCCATCTCCATGCATTGTTAATACAGAAGTCCTATCTCCATGCATTGTTAAGACAGAAGTCCCATCTCCATGGGTTGTTAAGACAGAAGTCCCATCTCCATGGGTTGTTACGACAGAAGTCCCATCTCCATGCGTTGACAGAAGTCCCATCTCCATGCATTGTTAAGACAGAAGTCCCATTTCCATGCATTGTTAAGACAGAAGTCCCATCTCCATGCATTAAGACAGAAGTCCCATCTCCATGCATTGTTAAGACAGAAGTCCCATCTCCATGCATTGTTAAGACAGAAGTCCCATCTCCATGCATTGTTAAGACAGAAGTCCCATCTCCATGCGTTAAGACAGAAGTCCCATTTCCATGCATTGTTAAGACAGAAGTCCCATCTCCATGCATTGTTAAGACAGAAGTCCCATCTCCATGCGTTGTTAAGACAGAAGTCCCATCTCCATGCGTTGTTAAGACAGAAGTCCCATCTCCATGGGTTGACAGAAGTCCCATCTCCATGCATTGTTAAGACAGAAGTCCCATCTCCATGCATTGTTAAGACAGAAGTCCCATCTCCATGCGTTGTTAAGACAGAAGTCCCATCTCCATACATTAAGACAGAAGTCCCATCTCCATGCATTGTTAAGACAGAAGTCCCATCTCCATGCATTGTTAAGACAGAAGTCCCATCTCCATGCATTAAGACAGAAGTCCCATCTCTATGCGTTGTTAAGACAGAAGTCCCATCTCCATGCGTTGTTAAGACAGAAGTCCCATCTCCCTGTGTTAAGACAGAAGTCCCATCTCTATGCGTTGTTAAGACAGAAGTCCCATCTCCATGCATTAAGACAAAAGTCCCATCTCCATGCTTTGTTAAGACAGAAGTCCCATCTCCATGCGTTGTTAAGACAGAAGTCCCATCTCCCTGTGTTAAGACAGAAGTCCCATCTCTATGCATTGTTAAGACAGAAGTCCCATCTCCATGCATTAAGACAAAAGTCCCATCTCCATGCATTGTTAAGACAGAAGTCCCATCTCCATGCTTTGTTAAGACAGAAGTCCCATCTCCATGCATTAAGACAAAAGTCCCATCTCTATGCGTTGTTAAGACAGAAGTCCCATCTCCATGCGTTGTTAAGACAGAAGTCCCATCTCCCTGTGTTAAGACAGAAGTCCCATCTCTATGCGTTGTTAAGACAGAAGTCCCATCTCCATGCATTAAGACAAAAGTCCCATCTCCATGCATTGTTAAGACAGAAGTCCCATCTCCATGCTTTGTTAAGACAGAAGTCCCATCTCCATGCGTTGTTAAGACAGAAGTCCCATCTCCATGCTTTGTTAAGACAGAAGTCCCATCTCCATGCATTGTTAAGACAGAAGTCCCATCTCCATGCGTTAAGACAGAAGTCCCATCTCCATGCGTTGTTAAGACAGAAGTCCCATCTCCATGCATTAAGACAGATGCCCCATCTCCATGCTTTGTTAAGATAAAAGTCCCATCTCCATGCGTTAAGACAGAAGGCCCATCTCCATGCATTAAGACAGAAGTCCCATGTCCATGTGTTGTTAAGACAGAAGTCCCATCTCCATGCATTGACAGAAGTCCCATCTCCATGCATTGACAGAAGTCCCATCTCCATGCATTAACACAGAAGTCCCATGTCCATGCGTTGTTAAGACAGAAGTCCCATCTCCATGCGTTAAGACAGAAGTCCCATCTCCATGCATTAAGACAGAAGTCCCATCTCCATGCGTTAAGACAGAAGTCCCATCTCCATGCATTGTTAATACAGAAGTCCTATCTCCATTCATTGTTAAGACAGAAGTCCCATCTCCATGCGTTAAGACAGAAGTCCTATCTCCATGCATTAAGACAGAAGTCCCATCTCCATGCATTGTTAAGACAGAAGTCCCATCTCCATGCGTTAAGACAGAAGTCCCATCTCCATGCATTGACAGAAGTCCCATCTTCATGCTTTAATACAGAAGTCGCATGTCCATGCGTTGTTAAGACAGAAGTCCCATCTCCATGCGTTAAGACAGAAGTCCCATCTCCATGTGTTAAGACAGAAGTCCCATCTCCATGCATTGTTAATACAGAAGTCCTATCTCCATGCATTAAGACAGAAGTCCCATCTCCATGCGTTAAGACAGAAGTCCCATCTCCATGCGTTAAGACAGAAGTCCCATATCCATGCATTGTTAAGACAGAAGTCCCATCTCCATGCATTGTTAAGACAGAAGTCCCATCTCCATACATTGTTAATGCAGAAGTCCCATCTCCATGGGTTAAGACAGAAGTCCCAACTCCATGCATTGTTAAGAGATGACTACTAGACTTTAATACATTTTATCTGGGAGATCTAAAGCTGTTATAATTTAGATCTCCTGTAAACATAGCAACCCAGCCAGATGTCTCAAAGTGGCATCTCCTGGAGTGGCTGAAAGCTGTTTAGTCTTTACTGTAAGACTGCAGTTGTCCAATCCATGATTTACGCTTAGTGGGGGTTTATCTTTTTTCCTGATGTTGTGCACGTGTGGAGGTTGCATTTACCTATCTATCTATCTCTATGCATTGTTAAGACAGAAGTCCCATCTCCATGCGTTGTTAAGACAGAAGTCCCATGCCATGCGTTAAGACAGAAGTCCCATCTCCATGCATTGTTAATACAGAAGTCCTATCTCCATGCATTGTTAAGACAGAAGTCCCATCTCCATGCATTAAGACAGAAGTCCCATCTTCATGCATTGTTAAGACAGAAGTCCCATCTCCATGCGTTAAGACAGAAGTCCCATCTCCATGCATTGACAGAAGTCCCATCTCCATGCATTAACACAGAAGTCGCATGTCCATGCGTTGTTAAGACAGAAGTCCCATCTCCATGCGTTAAGACAGAAGTCCCATCTCCATGTGTTAAGACAGAAGTCCCATCTCCATGCATTGTTAATACAGAAGTCCTATCTCCATGCATTAAGACAGAAGTCCCATCTCCATGCGTTAAGACAGAAGTCCCATCTCCATGCGTTAAGACAGAAGTCCCATATCCATGTGTTGTTAAGACAGAAGTCCCATCTCCATGCATTGTTAAGACAGAAGTCCCATCTCCATGCGTTAAGACAGAAGTCCCATCTCCATGCGTTAAGACAGAAGTCCCATCTCCATGCATTAAGACAGAAGTCCCATCTCCATGCATTGTTAAGACAGAAGTCCCATCTCCATGCATTAAGACAGAAGTCCCATCTCTATGCGTTGTTAAGACAGAAGTCCCATCTCCATGCGTTGTTAAGACAGAAGTCCCATCTCCCTGTGTTAAGACAGAAGTCCCATCTCTATGCGTTGTTAAGACAGAAGTCCCATCTCCATGCATTAAGACAAAAGTCCCATCTCCATGCTTTGTTAAGACAGAAGTCCCATCTCCATGCGTTGTTAAGACAGAAGTCCCATCTCCATGCTTTGTTAAGACAGAAGTCCCATCTCCATGCATTGTTAAGACAGAAGTCCCATCTCCATGCATTGTTAAGACAGAAGTCCCATTTCCATGCGTTAAGACAGAAGTCCCATCTCCATGCGTTGTTAAGACAGAAGTCCCATCTCCATGCATTAAGACAGATGCCCCATCTCCATGCTTTGTTAAGATAAAAGTCCCATCTCCATGCGTTAAGACAGAAGGCCCATCTCCATGCATTAAGACAGAAGTCCCATGTCCATGTGTTGTTAAGACAGAAGTCCCATCTCCATGCATTGACAGAAGTCCCATCTCCATGCATTGACAGAAGTCCCATCTCCATGCATTAACACAGAAGTCCCATGTCCATGCGTTGTTAAGACAGAAGTCCCATCTCCATGCGTTAAGACAGAAGTCCCATCTCCATGCATTAAGACAGAAGTCCCATCTCCATGCGTTAAGACAGAAGTCCCATCTCCATGCATTGTTAATACAGAAGTCCTATCTCCATTCATTGTTAAGACAGAAGTCCCATCTCCATGCGTTGTTAAGAAAGAAGTCCTATCTCCATGCATTAAGAGAGAAGTCCCATCTCCATGCATTGTTAAGACAGAAGTCCCATCTCCATGCATTGTTAAGACAGAAGTCCCATCTCCATGCGTTAAGATAGAAGTCCCATCTCCATGCATTGACAGAAGTCCCATCTTCATGCATTAATACAGAAGTCGCATGTCCATGCGTTGTTAAGACAGAAGTCCCATCTCCATGCGTTGACAGAAGTCCCATCTCCATGTGTTAAGACAGAAGTCCCATCTCCATGCATTGTTAATACAGAAGTCCTATCTCCATGCATTAAGACAGAAGTCCCATCTCCATGCGTTAAGACAGAAGTCCCATCTCCATGCGTTAAGACAGAAGTCCCATATCCATGCATTGTTAAGACAGAAGTCCCATCTCCATGCATTGTTAAGACAGAAGTCCCATCTCCATACATTGTTAATGCAGAAGTCCCATCTCCATGGGTTAAGACAGAAGTCCCAACTCCATGCATTGTTAAGAGATGACTACTAGACTTTAATACATTTTATCTGGGAGATCTAAAGCTGTTATAATTTAGATCTCCTGTAAACATAGCAACCCAGCCAGATGTCTCAAAGTGGCATCTCCTGGAGTGGCTGAAAGCTGTTTAGTCTTTACTGTAAGACTGCAGTTGTCCAATCCATGATTTACGCTTAGTGGGGGTTTATCTTTTTTCCTGATGTTGTGCACGTGTGGAGGTTGCATTTACCTATCTATCTATCTCTATGCATTGTTAAGACAGAAGTCCCATCTCCATGCGTTGTTAAGACAGAAGTCCCATCTCCATGCGTTAAGACAGAAGTCCCATCTCCATGCATTGTTAATACAGAAGTCCTATCTCCATGCATTGTTAAGACAGAAGTCCCATCTCCATGCATTAAGACAGAAGTCCCATCTTCATGCATTGTTAAGACAGAAGTCCCATCTCCATGCGTTAAGACAGAAGTCCCATCTCCATGCATTGACAGAAGTCCCATCTCCATGCATTAACACAGAAGTCGCATGTCCATGCGTTGTTAAGACAGAAGTCCCATCTCCATGCGTTAAGACAGAAGTCCCATCTCCATGTGTTAAGACAGAAGTCCCATCTCCATGCATTGTTAATACAGAAGTCCTATCTCCATGCATTAAGACAGAAGTCCCATCTCCATGCGTTAAGACAGAAGTCCCATCTCCATGCGTTAAGACAGAAGTCCCATATCCATGTGTTGTTAAGACAGAAGTCCCATCTCCATGCATTAAGACAGAAGTCCCATCTCCATGCATTGTTAATGCAGAAGTCCCATCTCCATGGGTTAAGACAGAAGTCCCAACTCCATGCATTGTTAAGACATGACTACTAGACTTTAATACATTTTATCTGGGAGATCTAAAGCTGTTATAATTTAGATCTCCTGTAAACATAGCAACCCAGCCAGATGTCTCAAAGTGGCATCTCCTGGAGTGGCTGAAAGCTGTTTAGTCTTTACTGTAAGACTGCAGTTGTCCAATCCATGATTTACGCTTAGTGGGGGGTTATCTTTTTTCCTGATGTTGTGCACGTGTGGAGGTTGCATTTATCTATCTATCTATCTATCTATCTATCTATCTATCTATCTATCTATCTATCTATCTGTCTATCTATCTATCTATCTATCTATCTATCTATCTATCTATCTATCTATATCGGCTTTGTTTTAAAACACTTCCCCACTGGTTGTTTTGCTCAGAAATGGGTGTGGCCAGAGTGATTGACATGCCTAGTGCCTGTGATGTGGCATGCAAATAATGCATGATCGACATGCCATGCAGATTTGCCTGTGACATCATGAATATTCATTGTCTAATCGTAGTTTACCCTTTTCCTCAAAGTAATACAATCTTGGAGTTGGTATATTTATGAAGTGAGGGTGTGGGGGATGCAGTCCCCCATATGGGGGGTGCAGGGGGGCTTGCCCCCTTGCAAAAGCAATTTTGATGGTTACTGATGAATAAAAATGTGGTCTGTAAAGCTGACAATCTGATGACTGTTTTTCACAACTAAATAAATGCAGTCCATTAATTTACCTATTTTAAACCATTAAGACTGTAAAATGTATAATACATTTTATATGTTTAACTTGTATACACTTTAAATCCCTTTACACTGGAGTGTTCTCATAATTTCCCCTTCTGGACTGTCCTCTCATAATCTAGAGCTACACCCCCCCAAAGTTATCTTTGTTCTGGCCTGTCTGTGTATTAAGAAATGCTGCTGTAAAACTGAATTTGCTGATGTATCCAATTCTGTGTTTTTCTTGCAGAATTCCCGTATGACTATTTATGCAAACGAACAAAACATCACATGTTTATTCAACGATATAAGGAGTAAACAAACATTTCAGAGCTTTACCAGAAAGGCTCATCCAGACTCTGCTACACTTTGCTGTGAAGGAAAGGTTAGTTTGCTTTTATTTTTTGTATTACTGTATTGCCTTTCTATATTTTGAATACTGTAGTTTGTTTTCTTTACCTTGTGTTTTGCTTGCATTCTGTTTTAACAGCATATTAAAACTTCAAAAGAGACCACAGCTCTCTCTGTTCTGAGTCAGGCAGAAAACCACTGTCTTTCTAGTTGCCCGCCTCTTATGTTAATCTGACCATATATCTCATTTCTCTCTACTTTCACTGGCTTATGTGAGTAATCACAAAATCATCGTTTTTGAAATCCCACCCCTTCAATTATTTAAATTTATTGGCCATCCTACAGTATTTCATAGTACCAAAATACAAAAGTGACCACCCCTTTCAATCCATCTTGCTGTTTTAAAAATAGTAACTCTCCACTAAACCTTAACTTTTTAAACAGGTAAAACTCAAGTTACCTACTTTCACATCTAACTTCTCTAGTGCACACTGCAGAGTGCATTCTTTTCAATCTTACCTTTAAGCATCCCTGTGACTAGCACTTTCTCTAATACCTGCTGGAAAGCACTAGGAAGCCTTAAACTCATACAAACACTGAACTCTCCTTGTTAACAAGGAGAAATTAATAGTAGGCACTAAACAGCCTATAATTGCAAAGTACCTTGCTAAGGAAACAGCTCCTATACTTTACAAAGAAAAAAAGCCCCAAACCAGGCATGTCCAAGGGTCAGCTTCCAGTGATTTCTCCTGTCCACCTGGTGAATCTGGGCATACTGGGGCAATGCAGCAATTGCCTCATGTACACAGACAACCCTCTCCTCCTACCACCCAACACTACAACCTGTGAGAGATGCACTTACATAGCCAAAATGGAAGCAAAGCTCTCTCCACCCAAGATTGTGCTAAACAGTCAAGAGGAGCAGGTTAACACCCACACTACACCTCAAGCAACACATAGCCCTTCTAAACCCGCACCACCAACACCCACATATAGCAACACTAAATCCACATATGCAGAGGCCCTTAACTGTAACCTGCCCAAGCAACAAAGACCTCTGAAGCCGAAACGCAAACAAACACCAATCACAACCAATGTGTCACATAGTTCACAACACCAGTGTGCCACCCAGCAACAGCCCCTAAGGCAAGACAATGTACCTAACACTTTAGTCATAGGTGACTCTATACTCCGGCACACTGATGTCCCTCTCACCAGGTTGAATAAGGAGAAAATTACAGTCAGCTGCCTGTCGGGTGCCAGGATCCGCCACATAACTCATGCACTCAAGTCACTCCACAACAAGTACAAATATGACTCTGTCATTGTCCATGTTGGAGTGAATGACTTGAGACGTACCTCCCTGGACTACATGAAAAGAGACATGGAAGAGCTCTCGGATCATGTGGCCCAGGCAGGTATGACCCTAGCCCTGAGTAGCATCCTGCCTTCGCCCAGAATGATACCACAATATAAGGATAAAATGATTGACTTCAAAATTGGCTAAGCTTATGGTGTCATTCAAAGGGGATCCAGTATCTGTCTGCCTGGGATGACATGATTGACAGACCACGATGCTTTGCCAGAGATGGTCTGCACCTGTCGCCCCGGGGATTCAGGTTACTGGCTAAGGCTCTTGCCACCCCTATAGTGCCTTTTTAGGCAAACTTCAAAGGACAAAACCACCACCGTAACAGGTACAAGCATGCAAAATCTGAAGGTAATGCTACTCAATGCTAGAAGTCTAAACCTCAAAATGCACTCTCTCGAGGCACTCCTAAAAATGGAGAACATCGATATCTGTGCAGTAACTGAGACCTGGTTCAAGACTCCAGAGAGCACCCCTGCAATACCAGGCTACAACTCTTACCACACTTTTTGGCCACCAAACCAGGACCGAAACACTAAAGGTGGAGGAGTGTCAATATTCACCAAGGATATTCACACCACCAGGCTAGTTGGCCAACACAATGTGTCTGAAATTCTCCAAGTGCAACTAACACTAGGTAAGACTGCAATCCAAATTGTAGCTTGCTACAGATCCCCACCATACCCCAAGATTCTCACTACACCTTTCTAAACATACTGGAAAATATTAAGATAGAACCAAACACCCTAATACTGGGTGATTTTAACTACCCTGCCATTAACTGGGAAAACTACTCATGTCCCAACACCTTTGCTAGCGGTTCTTGGAATTCATAAATTCCAACGCCCTGGATCAACTAATCCATAGTCCCATCAGGGGCTCCAATATCCTAGACCTGGTCATTACCAACATGGGAAATCAATGCTCCATACCTATGGTCACCTCCTCGTTAGTCAGGTCTGACCATAAGCTAATCACCCTTAACATCCACATCCCACCCCCACCCCCCAGTAAAGAAACCACCATAAAAAACGTCACCAAAGCCAACTTTATGCTACTCAAGTCAGAAGTGACAAACTTCATGACACCCATGCAGACGGGAACTGAAAGTTCAACTGTTGAATCCTACACTAAGGCACTGTACGAGCACATCCACTCATGCATGAATCGTGCCATCCCAAATAGAACCAAAATGCTCTCATCCAAAAAAAGGAAGCCAATCTGGTGGTCCCCTGCCATAAACAAATTTTACAACAAAAGGAAGAAACTTTTGCAGAAAAGAGGAAAATCCCAGGATGCAAAAAACTCCCTTACTAGCCTCAGTAAGAAACTGAGATGCCTCATAAAATCCTCCAAAGCTAGTTACGAAAATAAAATTGCCAAAGATTCCAAAGACAACCACAAAGCATTCTATAACTATGTCAAGAATCTAAATAGCAATGCTCAGATCTGCTCTGAGCTAAAACAGAATGGCATTAAATATACTGATCTGAAGGATATTGCCAATATCCTGGCAGATTGATTCAGTGCCAACTTCACCCCCCTCTCACCCCCTAAATGGCCCATCTCAATACCGGAAGATTGCCAAATTCCAGTAATAACGGCCACACAGGTACAAAATGCACTCTCTAAAGCCAAGAATACAGCATCCATGGGACCAGATGACATCCCGGGCTGTGTACTACATGAACTGGCACCTCACCTAAGTGTCATGTTTAATCATAGCCTCACCTCAGGTTTCATGCCCACTGAGTGGCGCAAAGCTACAGTTATCCCAATCCACAAGGGGGGATCCACCTTGGATCCCGGAAACTACCGTCCCATCAGTCTGACAAGCCTTATCTGCAAGGCCATGGAGCGTATTATCATGGAACTTATAAACAAAGACATTGGCAACCTTCAAACACTGGACCCCACCCAGTTTGGGGTTGTGAAGGGCCGATCTTGTCTCCTGAACCTGATTGACTTCTTTGAATCAGTCTCCAGAGCCATGGATAAGGGTAAGGTGGTCCACACAGCCTATCTAGACCTTGCCAAGGCCTTTGACACCATCCCCCACTCTGGAATCATAGATAAATTTACTAAGTTGGGCATTAATCCCTATGTCACCCAATGGGTTGCTAAATGGCTTACTGATAGAACCCACACTGTAAAAGTAGCCGACTCCAAATCCAGCTCCAGACAAGTGACAAGTGGAGTACCTCAGGGTTCAGTCCTGGGGCCGCTCTTGTTTGCCATCTACTTCTCTGAAGTACAGGTCAACACTAAGGGACTCTGGCTAACAAAGTTTGCAGATGACTGCAAACTGGGAGCCATTATTGAATCCCCAAATGATGTGGATACGCTACAAAAGGGCCTTACAGAAACAGATGCTTGGTGCCAGAGCCATGGGCTCAAGCTCAATGCCAAGAAATGTATTGTTATCCCTTTGGGAAAAACATGTATCCATGAATTACCATATAGGTGGCAGTACACTAAACACAGAAAGTGTGATAAGAGACTTAGGGACACAGGTGGACAGTGGTCTCACCTTCGATAACCACATCGCCACAACAGTCAGGAAATCCTTCTATGTGGCACACCTCATCACGAAGAGCTTTTCATCCAGAAAAAGGAGGTCATTGTCCCACTGTACTCATCCCTCATTAGACCCATTATAGAATACAATGCCCCATTTGGTATGTACCTCTCAAGACATCTGCAACAACTGGAAAGGCCTCAGAAATACCTCACTAAAAGAATCACAGGCCTAAAGCAGATGCCCTACGCTGACCGCCTTAAAAACTCCAGCTATACTCTGTTGCATATCGTCTACTCAGAGGCGATCTCTGCTTAACATACAAGGCCATGTCAAACCCAGAGCTGTTGGACATGCTACACTTAAAGAAATCACAATCCCTCAGAGCTACACGCTCCAGGGATCTAAACCTTGTCATCACAATAAACAAAACATGCTGGAGGGATAGGTTCCTGACCCAGAGACTCCCCAGACTCTGGAATAGATTGCCCATACACGTCAAGCAGAGTGCCTCTTTGGACCTCTTCAAGAGGAACCTTGACGATTGGATGGGAGAAAGGAAATTCACCCCAGGGATCACGTCAGTCGCCCTGCTAGACAGGGGTCCAGGAAAGTAAATAATGTGGGAAGAAATAGCCAGGGAATTGTTATGGCTAGGCTTGTATAGGCCCTAGGGCTGATAGCCTAGTACCAACCTATGAACCTATGAACCTATGATATACAAAAAAAAAATCACCGTGTGCTGGTTCTTGGGTGGGGTTTGGGTGGTCCGTGCTACTGCGCCTCTGGTAGGGTAGTGTTGTAAAACATAGCCTTTATATGTATCTATCTATACAGACATACACACACGCGTGTGTATATATATATATATATATATATATATATATATATATATATATATATATATCTGTATGTATATATGTAGAGAGAGAGTGAGTGTGTGGAGGCAAGGTCCCTCACATGTGGATGTGGAGGAATAGTTTTACTGCTTTTTCCCAAAATATTGCATAGGTATGTATTGGGGAATCTGTCTCGGGCAGTATGGTTACTGGCATTCTAACTGCAGGTTTTCATAGGGGAGCCTTTTTATTCTGCTACAAGTGCATGCTCTATCTCGCTTGCATACACACACACACACACACACACACACACACACACACACACACACACAACACATGTTGTTTTTGCCTGTTCTTTGTGCTCTGAGTTCCTACAGAAATAGTTACTTGTGATACCTTTTCCTTTTTGCCTTTTGCATTGCCCTTACAAGGAAACGTGAATGTACAGTAACATGACAGACCTGCGATTATATCATAGTCTATCACCATGGTAATGGACGTGAGATCAAAGATGGTGAATTTCTACTTCTGTGTAACTCAAAAGACTAATCACTTAGTCTCTATGAAGGAAACTGTGATGATGGACTTGAATAACAGGACTGAATTCCATACACTCTGTTTGCACTGTGGTCTAGCAACAAAGCAGAGTGGAGGTACAATGGTAATTGTTGTTGCACTTTTCCAAAATTTAGGGTTTGAGTCTGACTTCTGGTCACTGCCTCTGTGAAGTCCACATGGTCTCCTTGTGGCTTTTCTCCGATGCTACAGCTGGTGTTGATTCTACTTTCTGAAGACATACCTGTCGAATAATCACTCTAAATTGTTCTTGTACACCTTAGTGTTGTTGCCAAGGTCATGGCTGAAACATGTCAGCATGTATCAGTTGAATTACCTTGTTAAAAAAGAAAGAAATGTATTTATTTATTTATTATTTATTTATTAGACATTTCTTGACCGGGTGGTCCAGCTGGGACAGAGCCCTTTTTCAGTGGAGACCCAGGGAGAAAAGCTCCACAGTTAATACATACATTTAAGTTCACTTACCACAAAGATAATTATACAACATCTCAAGTAGACATATACAGAAGCAGGTTAACATGAATGATGATTAGTCTCTACATATCAGTACGTATTAGGGTACAGTGCAGAGTAAAACAAGAAAACAATACAGATAAAATTTACAAGGCAAACAATAGTGGTCACAGAGTTGTAAAAGGTAAATAAGCATGT
The DNA here is from genome assembly GCF_019279795.1 of Protopterus annectens. NCBI lineage: Eukaryota > Metazoa > Chordata > Ceratodontiformes > Protopteridae > Protopterus > Protopterus annectens. The sequence goes on from NC_056739.1 coordinate 37,413,480, forward strand.
GAGCCGGAACCATAGAGCCGGGGTGGGGGGGCGCTCCCCCACTTTTACAGCTGCAAGTCCTGTCGGGAAAAATTAATGAAGTGAAGTTTTCATGCTAACGTGGATTTGTGCGCAGATGTTAAACTAGCTAAACTAGCTGTTTTTGTTTTCTTATTGCTCTGTGTTACAGGAGTTATGCTGCCGCTGTTCTGTTGGTGCTGCCAAAGCCAGAGTCATGCCGGTAAGGAGAGTTTTGTTCTTTTATTTGCAGGAGTTATGCTGCTCCTGTGTGTGTGTGTGTGTGTGTGTGTGTGTGTGTGTGTGTGTGTGTGTGTGTGTGTGTGTGTGTGTGTGTGTGTGTGTGTGTGTGTGTGTGTACCTGGTGGTTAGTGTTACTCAGGCACAAACAAGAGCCTGAATTCACTACCCTTACCACCACCTGTGATTCAGGGAGTTGAGTCCATAGCTCTCCACTGTCCAGATTTTCACAAGATATTTGGCTCATGCTTTTGGTCTGTTCCTCTTAAAATTTGTATTTTTCTGGCAAATCAGTGAGAACTGAATTCACTAAATAATGATAGCTCTTTAAGTTTCAGTCTTCCTATCTTTCAGGAAACACATGGTAACATATAACACTTTATTTTAGCAACTTTCTAAGATTATACAAGCAATATTTAAAATGTGTCCCTGGTTTTGGGCCTTTGCCCCCCCAAACAAAATACATTTTGGCTTTTTACAAATTTCTTGTGCTGCGAAGTTGAGAGATTTAGTTGAGTGTCAAGTGGATTTTACAAGGAGCTGAGTGCATCAGGGGAAGAGAAGTTTAGTGCTACTTATGCTAAGTCATTTGTATTGTTAGTAGCACAACAGGTAATATACTTGCTTTTGATGCAGAAGGCTGTGGGTTCTACTCCCACAGTATGTAGATGGATTGCTGATACTGTACTGTATTGTACTTTAAAGGGAGTGGATGCTGCAGTCCTGAGAATGTCCTCCTTTGGAGGAGTTATCTAGTAACTATGTTTGTGCTATCAGTTTGCCATCCATTCTCCATTGCAAAATTACTAGCTTATCATTTTTTTAATGTAGCATAGGCAATTTATTCTTTTAGGGCAACAGGCACTTTTATTTTAGACGAAGCTAGCAGCAACCTCTTCATTAGTTACAGATCCCTTTAATGTGGAAATATTTAGATGACTTACTTCTGCAGAAATTTTGCATATTTACTGATACTGGTGGATTGTAATAACAAAAGTCTAAGTGGCCTTTTATGGTTGAAATTTTCTAAAATGGGTAGTTTTGTCATTGATTCATACATTTTATTTCATTGCTTACTAGAAGACTGTTCCAAACTACAAATTTAAAGCACATTCTAACAAGTGGTGCTGTATTATACAAGGAATATAATTTAATACAATCAGGTTAATACAATCAGGAAGGTGAATCAAAGAATGCATACATGTATGCTCGCAGGATGCAGAAGATCAGAATAGGGGAAGAGACCAGTCACCAATGGAGTCCCTCAAGGTTCAGTGCTGAGACTTTTTCTGTTTGGCATATACATCTCAAAAGTAGAAGGAAATACCAGAGGGCTTTGGCGGACTATGTTTGAGATGACTGCAAGCTAGGAGCAGTTATTGGATCCCCAAATGACTTAACCATCACGCAGGAAGGTTTGTCCCAAACAATAACTGGTGCCAGAATCATGAATTTAAACTAAACTCCAATAAATACATTATCATATCCTTTTGGAAGTAATCTACTCCAGGGAACTGCCAAATTGGCAATGTCCCCTGAGAACTGACCCAGTTGTTTGACATTTGGGAACTTGTGTGTACAGTGACCTAACTTTTGACCACTATGTGCCCAGAGTCATAAGAAAGTCTTTCTATATTGCACAGCTTATAAACAATTTGTTTGTGACTAGATCTAGTGATGTTATTGTCCCCCTTTACAAAACCCTCATTAGGTCAATCATTTTGTATAATGCCCACACTGGCATGAATCTGTCCAGACCTATGCAACAATCGGAATACCCACAGAAATACCTTACTAAAAGGATACAAGTCCTAAACAATAGGCTTTGCATTGACCACCTCAAAGATTTAGCACTATACTCAGGATCCTACAGAGTGCTTAGAGGTGACATGTCTGGCTTACAAGGCATCCTCCGACCTAATACAAATGGACCTACTGAACACCAGCAAGTCAAATGGCATCAGAAATACTCAGTCCAGGTATCTAAACTGAATGTTCCACAACAGACCATCCATTCAAGTAAAACAAAGCTCATCCCTGTCCATATTCAAAGGCAATTTGGATGTAAGGATGGGTAATAGAAAATATACTCCAGGATTGCCCCTCATGCTACTAATGGATAGAGGTAGTTCCTAAATGCTGCATCCCTTACATGGGTCCCCCTCAAATTATCTATAGTATGATCACATTTATTCTCACTAGGGCTAATATACAACTATCAGCCATTGATAGGTAAGAGCAATCATAAAATGTTAATTCAAGCACCAAAAGGGAATTGGCTAAGCTTAAAATGTCTTCAAAGTGAACCTATGTTGTGGTGGTAAATAGTTTTAAAAAAATTGCTCTTTTTAGATCACTAAGTATCCCTCTCACCCTCTGCCCCCCCTCCCCCCCAGTCTTCAACAGCTTCCAGCGCTGATGTAAGTAGGTGTTTTTAAGCTTGGTGTTTCAACTGTTGAAAAGTTAAACATCAGTACAGATTAAACCAGCTGTGAAAGGAAGAAGAGGACGTAGCAGGAAAAGATGTTTTTAAGAGTGAAGGTTCGAGGCATAGACTTAGGAAAGACGGCTTTTAGCGTTGAAGTGAAGAGCGATAAGGAGGAAGGTCAGGTTTCACTGAAGTAGGAGAAGGTGAGATATTGGGGGGCCTATAGAGATGGCTCAGTCAGGGGGAAGATAGCACAGGCATAGTTTATTTTTGCTTAAGTGATTTTTTACTGCCATTCTGAATTGCAGTTTGGGTCTAAAGTGTCGGATATCAAGTGGTAGATGATTCCAGTTTTCAGCAGGATAACAGCTATGAAGGTTTTCTTCCTATGTTGATCTTGAGTTTGTGAATGGACAGGAGATGTTGGTCAGAGCTCCAGAGTGTTCTTGCTGGGGTGTAGGAGGAAATGATAGATGTGATGCTGGGGCAGAAGGTGGGCTGGTATAGAATAGAATGAATTTTCTGAAGCTAAGAGAGAAGGTTATGAGGGAATTCTAACCAGTTCAGTTTTCTGAGTGCGAAGCAGTGATGAGAGGAGTGTGGTAGTTCAGCAACAAAGTTAGCTACCTTGTTGTAAGTGGACTCTAGTTTAGAAATAAGTGAGTTCTGTAAATTGATGAGAATTTGAGAGCCTTAGAGAAGGGTTGGTAATATGTAGGCATGTGATAGAGTTGTTTTAGCTTCACTTGAGAGAAAGCTTTTGTTTCTGTTAAGGAGGCCAAGCTTTTGGTGGGTTTTCTTAATGTTACATAGTACGTGCAGGTCAAATTTTAGCTGGTCATCAGTAATGACCCAAAGTAGTTTGTTATGGCTTTCCACTGTGATGGGTGTGTTTTTTTGGGAAGTGATGAGAAGGATGGTTTCAGGTGGGACATTGTTTTTGGTACGAAGAGTAAGAGTTAGGTCTCCTTTGGGTTTAAGATTAAATGGTTTTGGTTGACCCAGTTTTCAATAGAAAAGAAGGAGTTCTGTGTTGTAGTATGGAGCTCAGGAAGGTTATCAGCAATGGTGATGAGTGTAGAGACATCTGCATACTGCACTGGTGATAAGTGTGGGCTAGGGGTAGATACATCCGCATACTGCACTAGTGATGAGTGTGGGGTAGAGGTAGATACATCCGCATACTGCACTAGTGATGAATGTGGGGTAGAGGTAGATACATCCGCATACTGCACTAGTGATGAATGTGGGGTAGAGGTAGATACATCCGCATACTGCACTAGTGATGAATGTGGGGTAGAGGTAGATACATCCGCATACTGCACTAGTGATGAGTGTGGGGTAGAGGTAGATACATCCGCATACTGCACTAGTGATGAGTGTGGGGTAGAGGTAGATACATCCACATACTGCACTAGTGATGAATGTGGGGTAGAGGTAGATACATCCGCATACTGCACTAGTGATGAATGTGGGATAGAGGTAGATACATCCGCATACTGCACTAGTGATGAGTGTGGGGTAGAGGTAGATACATCCGCATACTGCACTAGTGATGAGTGTGGGGTAGAGGTAGATACATCCGCATACTGCACTAGTGATGAATGTGGGGTAGAGGTAGATACATCCGCATACTGCACTAGTGATGAGTGTGGGGTAGAGGTAGATACATCCACATACTGCACTAGTGATGAATGTGGGGTAGAGGTAGATACATCCGCATACTGCACTAGTGATGAGTGTGGGGTAGAGGTAGATACATCCGCATACTGCACTAGTGATGAGTGTGGGGTAGAGGTAGATACATCCGCATACTGCACTAGTGATGAATGTGGGGTAGAGGTAGATACATCCGCATACTGCAATAGTGATGAATGTGGGGTAGAGGTAGATACATCTGCATACTGCACTAGTGATGAATGTGGGGTAGAGGTAGATACATCCGCATACTGCACTAGTGATGAGTGTGGGGTAGAGGTAGATGGCTGATTAGTACAAATATTAAACAGCAGTGGTCCTAGAATTGACCCTTGGGGTACTCCCATCTGTATGGGGATGTCGAGGGAGACAGCAGAGCTCCGTTTGACATATTGGAAATGGTTGGTGAGATAATGAGAGAAACGGGAGATCATGGTGGTGGATATGTTTCATTGAGTTTGTCTAAAACGGGAGATCGTGGTGTGGATATGTTTCAGTGAGTTTGTCTAAAACGGGAGATGGTGGTGCTGGATATGTTTCATTGAGTTTGTCTAAAACGGGAGATCGTGGTGTGGATATGTTTCAGTGAGTTTGTCTAAAATGGGAGATGGTGGTGCTGGATATGTTTAAGTGAGTTTGTCTAAAACGGGAGATGGTGGTGCTGGATATGTTTCAGTGAGTTTGTCTAAAACGGGAGATGGTGGTGCTGGATATGTTTAAGTGAGTTTGTCTAAAACGGGAGATGGTGGTGCTGGATATGTTTAAGTGAGTTTGTCTAAAACGGGAGATGGTGGTGCTGGATATGTTTAAGTGAGTTTGTCTAAAACGGGAGATGGTGGTGCTGGATATGTTTAAGTGAGTTTGTCTAAAACGGGAGATGGTGGTGCTGGATATGTTTCAGTGAGTTTGTCTAAAACGGGAGATGGTGGTGCTGGATATGTTTCAGTGAGTTTGTCTAAAACGGGAGATGGTGGTGCTGGATATGTTTCAGTGAGTTTGTCTAAAACAAGAGATGGTGGTGCTGGATATGTTTAAGTGAGTTTGTCTAAAACGGGAGATGGTGGTGCTGGATATGTTTCAGTGAGTTTGTCTAAAACGGGAAATCGTGGTGTGGATATGTTTCAGTGAGTTTGTCTAAAACGGGAGATGGTGGTGCTGGATATGTTTAAGTGAGTTTGTCTAAAATAGGAGATGGTGGTGCTGGATATGTTTCAGTGAGTTTGTCTAAAACGGGAGATGGTGGTGCTGGATATGTTTCAGTGAGTTTGTCTAAAACGGGAGATCGTGGTGTGGATATGTTTCAGTGAGTTTGTCTAAAATGGGAGATGGTGGTGGTGAGTATGTTTAAGTGAGTTTGTCTAAAACGGGAGATGGTGGTGCTGGATATGTTTAAGTGAGTTTGTCTAAAACGGGAGATGGTGGTGCTGGATATGTTTCAGTGAGGTTTGTCTAAAACGGGAGATGGTGGTGCTGGATATGTTTCAGTGAGTTTGCCTAAAACGGGAGATGGTGGTGCTGGATATGTTTCAGTGAGTTTGTCTAAAACGGGAGATGGTGGTGCTGGATATGTTTCAGTGAGTTTGTCTAAAACGGGAGATGGTGGTGGTGAATATGTTTGAGTGAGTTTGTCTAAAACGGGAGATGGTGGTGCTGGATAAGTTTCAGTGAGTTTGTCTAAAACGGGAGATGGTGGTGGTGGATATGCTTCAGTGAGTTTGTCTAAAACGGGAGATGGTGGTGCTGGATATGTTTCAGTGAGTTTGTCTAAAACGGGAGATGGTGGTGCTGGATATGTTTCAGTGAGTTTGTCTAAAACGGGAGATCGTGGGGCTGGATATGTTTCAGTGAGTTTGTCTAAAACGGGAGATGGTGGTGGTGGATATGTTTCAGTGAGTTTGTCTAAAACGGGAGATGGTGGTGCTGGATATATTTCAGTGAGTTTGTCTAAAACGGGAGATCATGGTGTGGATATGTTTCAGTGAGTTTGTCTAAAACGGTAGATGGTGGTGCTGGATATGTTTAAGTGAGTTTGTCTAAAACGGGAGATGGTGGTGCTGGATATGTTTAAGTGAGTTTGTCTAAAACGGGAGATCGTGGTGCTGGATATGTTTCAGTGAGTTTGTCTAAAATGGGAGATGGTGGTGCTGGATATGTTTCAGTGAGTTTGTCTAAAATGGGAGATCGTGGTGTGGATATGTTTCAGTGAGTTTGTCTAAAACGGGAGATGGTGGTGCTGGATATGATTTAAGTGAGTTTGTCTAAAACGGGAGATGGTGATGCTGGATATGTTTAAGTGAGTTTGTCTAAAACAGGAGATGGTGATGCTGGATATGTTTCAGTGAGTTTGTCTAAAACGGGAGATGGTGGTGCTGGATATGTTTCAGTGAGTTTGTCTAAAACGGGAGATGGTGGTGCTGGATATGTTTCAGTGACTTTGTCTAAAACGGGAGATGGTGGTGCTGGATATGTTTCAGTGAGTTTGTCTAAAACGGGAGATGGTGTTGGATATGTTTAAGTGAGTTTGTCTAAAACGGGAGATGGTGGTGGTGGATATGTTTAAGTGAGTTTGTCTAAAACGGGAGATGGTGGTGCTGGATATGTTTCAGTGAGTTTGTCTATAACGGGAGATGGTGGTGCTGGATATGTTTAAGTGAGTTTGTCTAAAACGGGAGATGGTGGTGCTGCATATGTTTAAGTGAGTTTGTCTAAAACGGGAGATGGTGGTGGTGGATATGTTTAAGTGAGTTTGTCTAAAACGGGAGATGGTGGTGCTGGATATGTTTAAGTGAGTTTGTCTAAAACGGGAGATGGTGATGCTGGATATGTTTAAGTGAGTTTGTCTAAAATGGGAGATGGTGGTGCTGGATATGTTTAAGTGAGTTTGTCTAAAATGGGAGATGGTGGTGCTGGATATGTTTCAGTGAGTTTGTCTAAAATGGGAGATCGTGGTGTGGATATGTTTCAGTGAGTTTGTCTAAAACGGGAGATGGTGGTGCTGGATATGATTTAAGTGAGTTTGTCTAAAACGGGAGATGGTGATGCTGGATATGTTTAAGTGAGTTTGTCTAAAACAGGAGATGGTGATGCTGGATATGTTTCAGTGAGTTTGTCTAAAACGGGAGATGGTGGTGCTGGATATGTTTCAGTGAGTTTGTCTAAAACGGGAGATGGTGGTGCTGGATATGTTTCAGTGACTTTGTCTAAAACGGGAGATGGTGGTGCTGGATATGTTTCAGTGAGTTTGTCTAAAACGGGAGATGGTGTTGGATATGTTTAAGTGAGTTTGTCTAAAACGGGAGATGGTGGTGGTGGATATGTTTAAGTGAGTTTGTCTAAACGGAGATGGTGGTGCTGGATATGTTTCAGTGAGTTTGTCTATAACGGAGATGGTGGTGCTGGATATGTTTAAGTGAGTTTGTCTAAAACGGGAGATGGTGGTGCTGCATATGTTTAAGTGAGTTTGTCTAAAACGGGAGATGGTGGTGGTGGATATGTTTAAGTGAGTTTGTCTAAAACGGGAGATGGTGGTGCTGGATATGTTTAAGTGAGTTTGTCTAAAACGGGAGATGGTGATGCTGGATATGTTTAAGTGAGTTTGTCTAAAATGGGAGATGGTGGTGCTGGATATGTTTAAGTGAGTTTGTCTAAAACGGGAGATGGTGGTGGTGGATATGTTTAAGTGAGTTTGTCTAAAATGGGAGATCATGGTGCTGGATATGTTTCAGTGAGTTTGTCTAAAACGGGAGATGGTGGTGGTGGATATGTTTAAGTGAGTTTGTCTAAAACGGGAGATGGTGGTGCTGGATATGTTTAAGTGAGTTTGTCTAAAACGGGAGATGGTGGTGCTGGATATGTTTAAGTGAGTTTGTCTAAAACGGGAGATGGTGGTGCTGGATATGTTTCAGTGAGTTTGTCTAAAACGGGAGATGGTGGTGCTGGATATGTTTCAGTGAGTTTGTCTAAAATGGGAGATGGTGGTGGTGGATATGTTTAAGTGAGTTTGTCTAAAACGGGAGATGGTGGTGGTGGATATGTTTAAGTGAGTTTGTCTAAAACGGGAGATGGTGGTGTGGATATGTTTCAGTGAGTTTGTCTAAAACGGGAGATGGTGGTGCTGGATATGTTTCAGTGAGTTTGTCTAAAACGGGAGGTGGTGGTGCTGGATATGTTTCAGTGAGTTTGTCTAAAATGGGAGATGGTGGTGGTGGATATGTTTAAGTGAGTTTGTCTAAAACGGGAGATGGTGGTGGTGGATATGTATAAGTGAGTTTGTCTAAAACGGGAGATGGTGGTGTGGATATGTTTCAGTGAGTTTGTCTAAAATGGGAGATGGTGGTGCTGGATATGTTTAAGTGAGTTTGTCTAAAACGGGAGATGGTGGTGCTGGATATGTTTAAGTGAGTTTGTCTAAAACGGGAGATGGTGGTGCTGGATATGTTTAGGTGAGTTTGTCTAAAACGGGAGATGGTGGTGGTGGATATGTTTAAGTGAGTTTGTCTAAAACGGGAGATGGTGGTGCTGGATATGTTTAAGTGAGTTTGTCTAAAATGGGAGATGGTGGTGGTGGATATGTTTCAGTGAGTTTGTCTAAAACGGGAGATGGTGGTGCTGGATATGTTTAAGTGAGTTTGTCTAAAATGGGTGATGGTGGTGCTGGATATGTTTAAGTGAGTTTGTCTAAAACGGGAGATCATGGTGCTGGATATGTTTCAGTGAGTTTGTCTAAAACAGGAGATGGTGGTGCTGGATATGTTTCAGTGAGTTTGTCTAAAACGGGAGATGGTGGTGGTGGATATGTTTAAGTGAGTTTGTCAAAAACGGAGATGGTGGTGGTGGATATGTTTAAGTGAGTTTGTCTAAAACGGAGATCGTGGTGTGAATATGTTTCAGTGAGTTTGTCTAAAACGGAGATGGTGGTGCTGGATATGTTTAAGTGAGTTTGTCTAAAACGGAGATGGTGGTGCTGGATATGTTTAAGTGAGTTTGTCTAAAATGGGAGATGGTGGTGGTGGATATGTTTAAGTGATTTTGTCTAAAACGGGAGATGGTGGTGCTGGATATGTTTAAGTGAGTTTGTCTAAAACGGGAGATGGTGGTGCTGGATATGTTTCAGTGAGTTTGTCTAAAATGGGAGATGGTGGTGCTGGATATGTTTCAGTGAGTTTGTCTAAAACGGGAGATGGTGGTGGTGGATATGTTTAAGTGAGTTTGTCTAAAACGGGAGTTGGTGGTGGTGGATATGTTTAAGTGAGTTTGTCTAAAACGGGAGATCGTGGTGCTGGATATGTTTCAGTGAGTTTGTCTAAAACGGGAGATGGTGGTGGTGGATATGTTTAAGTGAGTTTGTCTAAAATGGGAGATGGTGCTACTGGATATGTTTAAGTGAGTTTGTCTAAAACGGGAGATGGTGGTGGTGGATATGTTTAAGTGAGTTTGTCTAAAATGGGAGATGGTGGTGCTGGATATGTTTAAGTGAGTTTGTCTAAAACGGGAGATGGTGGTGCTGGATATGTTTCAGTGAGTTTGTCTAAAACGGGAGATGGTGGTGCTGGATATGTTTCAGTGAGTTTGTCTAAAACGGGAGATGGTGGTGGTGGATATGTTTAAGTGAGTTTGTCTAAATCGGGAGATGGTGGTGGTGGATATTTTTAAGTGAGTTTGTCTAAAACGGGAGATCGTGGTGTGGATATGTTTCAGTGAGTTTGTCTAAAACGGAGATGGTGGTGCTGGATATGTTTAAGTGAGTTTGTTTAAAACGGAGATGGTGGTGCTGGATATGTTTAAGTGAGTTTGTCTAAAACGGGAGATGGTGGTGGTGGATATGTTTAAGTGAGTTTGTCTAAAATGGGAGATGGTGGTGCTGGATATGTTTAAGTGAGTTTGTCTAAAACGGGAGATCGTGGTGCTGGATATGTTTCAGTGAGTTTGTCTAAAACGGGAGATGGTGGTGCTGGATATGTTTCAATGAGTTTTTCTAAAACGGGAGATGGTGGTGGTGGATATGTTTAAGTGAGTTTGTCTAAAACGGGAGATGGTGGTGCTGGATATGTTTCAGTGAGTTTGTCTAAAACGGGAGATGGTGGTGCTGGATATGTTTCAGTGAGTTTGTCTAAAACGGGAGATCGTGGTGCTGGATATGTTTCAGTGAGTTTGTCTAAAACGGAGATGGTGGTGCTGGATATATTTCAGTGAGTTTGTCTAAAACGGGAGATGGTGGTGTGGATATGTTTCAGTGAGTTTGTCTAAAACGGGAGATGGTGGTGCTGGATATGTTTAAGTGAGTTTGTCTAAAACGGGAGATGGTGGTGCTGGATATGTTTCAGTGAGTTTGTCTAAAACGGGAGATGGTGGTGCTGGATATGTTTAAGTGAGTTTGTCTAAAATGGGAGATCATGGTGCTGGATATGTTTCAGTGAGTTTGTCTAAAACGGGAGATGGTGGTGCTGGATATGTTTCAGTGAGTTTGTCTAAAATGGGAGATCGTGGTTTGGATATGTTTCAGTGAGTTTGTCTAAAACGGGAGATGGTGGTGCTGGATATGATTTAAGTGAGTTTGTCTAAAATGGGAGATGGTGATGCTGGATATGTTTAAGTGAGTTTGTCTAAAACGGGAGATGGTGGTGCTGGATATGTTTCAGTGAGTTTGTCTAAATCGGGAGATGGTGGTGCTGGATATGTTTCAGTGAGTTTGTCTAAAACGGGAGATGGTGGTGCTGGATATGTTTCAGTGAGTTTGTCTAAAACGGGAGATGGTGGTGGTGGATATGTTTAAGTGAGTTTGTCTAAAACGGGAGATGGTGGTGGTGGATATGTTTAAGTGAGTTTGTCTAAAACGGGAGATGGTAGTGCTGGATATGTTTCAGTGAGTTTGTCTAAAACGGGAGATGGTGGTGCTGGATATGTTTAAGTGAGTTTGTCTAAAATGGGAGATCATGGTGCTGGATATGTTTCAGTGAGTTTGTCTAAAACGGGAGATGGTGGTGGTGGATATGTTTAAGTGAGTTTGTCTAAAACGGGAGATGGTGGTGCTGGATATGTTTAAGTGAGTTTGTCTAAAACGGGAGATGGTGGTGCTGGATATGTTTAAGTGAGTTTGTCTAAAACGGAGATGGTGGTCCTTGATATGTTTCAGTGAGTTTGTCTAAAACGGGAGATGGTGGTGCTGGATATGTTTCAGTGAGTTTGTCTAAAATGGGAGATGGTGGTGGTGGATATGTTTAAGTGAGTTTGTCTAAAACGGGAGATGGTGGTGGTGGATATGTTTAAGTGAGTTTGTCTAAAACGGGAGATGGTGGTGTGGATATGTTTCAGTGAGTTTGTCTAAAACGGGAGATGGTGGTGCTGGATATGTTTCAGTGAGTTTGTCTAAAACGGGAGGTGGTGGTGCTGGATATGTTTCAGTGAGTTTGTCTAAAATGGGAGATGGTGGTGGTGGATATGTTTAAGTGAGTTTGTCTAAAACGGGAGATGGTGGTGGTGGATATGTATAAGTGAGTTTGTCTAAAACGGGAGATGGTGGTGTGGATATGTTTCAGTGAGTTTGTCTAAAATGGGAGATGGTGGTGCTGGATATGTTTAAGTGAGTTTGTCTAAAACGGGAGATGGTGGTGCTGGATATGTTTAGGTGAGTTTGTCTAAAACAGGAGATGGTGGTGGTGGATATGTTTAAGTGAGTTTTTCTAAAACGGGAGATGGTGGTGCTGGATATGTTTAAGTGAGTTTGTCTAAAATGGGAGATGGTGGTGCTGGATATGTTTCAGTGAGTTTGTCTAAAACGGGAGATGGTGGTGCTGGATATGTTTCAGTGAGTTTGTCTAAAACGGGAGATGGTGGTGGTGGATATGTTTAAGTGAGTTTGTCTAAAACGGGAGATGGTGGTGGTGGATATGTTTAAGTGAGTTTTTCAAAACGGGAGATCGTGGTGTGGATATGTTTCAGTGAGTTTGTCTAAAATGGGAGATGGTGGTGCTGAATATGTTTAAGTGAGTTTGTCTAAAACGGGAGATGGTGGTGCTGGATATGTTTAAGTGAGTTTGTCTAAAACGGGAGATGGTGGTGGTGGATATGTTTAAGTGAGTTTGTCTAAAACGGGAGATGGTGGTGCTGGATATGTTTAAGTGAGTTTGTCTAAAACGGGAGATGGTGGTGGTGGATATGTTTAAGTGAGTTTGTCTAAAACGGGAGATCGTGGTGCTGGATATGTTTCAGTGAGTTTGTCTAAAATGGGAGATGGTGGTGGTGCATATGTTTAAGTGAGTTTGTCTAAAACGGGAGATGGTGGTGCTGGATATGTTTAAGTGAGTTTGTCTAAAATGGGTGATGGTGGTGCTGGATATGTTTAAGTGAGTTTGTCTAAAACGGAGATCATGGTGCTGGATATGTTTCAGTGAGTTTGTCTAAAACAGGAGATGGTGGTGCTGGATATGTTTCAGTGAGTTTGTCTAAAACGGGAGATGGTGGTGGTGGATATGTTTAAGTGAGTTTGTCAAAAACGGGAGATGGTGGTGGTGGATATGTTTAAGTGAGTTTGTCTAAAACGGGAGATCGTGGTGTGGATATGTTTCAGTGAGTTTGTCTAAAACGGGAGATGGTGGTGCTGGATATGTTTAAGTGAGTTTGTCTAAAACGGGAGATGGTGGTGCTGGATATGTTTAAGTGAGTTTGTCTAAAATGGGAGATGGTGGTGGTGGATATGTTTAAGTGATTTTGTCTAAAACGGGAGATGGTGGTGCTGGATATGTTTAAGTGAGTTTGTCTAAAACGGGAGATGGTGGTGCAGGATATGTTTCAGTGAGTTTGTCTAAAATGGGAGATGGTGGTGCTGGATATGTTTCAGTGAGTTTGTCTAAAACGGGAGATGGTGGTGGTGAATATGTTTAAGTGAGTTTGTCTAAAACGGGAGTTGGTGGTGGTGGATATGTTTAAGTGAGTTTGTCTAAAACGGGAGATGGTGGTGCTGGACATGTTTCAGTGAGTTTGTCTAAAACGGGAGATGGTGGTGGTGGATATGTTTAATTGAGTTTGTCTAAAATGGGAGATGGTGGTGCTGGATATGTTTAAGTGAGTTTGTCTAAAACGGGAGATGGTGGTGGTGGATATGTTTAAGTGAGTTTGTCTAAAATGGGAGATGGTGGTGCTGGATATGTTTAAGTGAGTTTGTCTAAAACGGGAGATGGTGGTGCTGGATATGTTTCAGTGAGTTTGTCTAAAACGGGAGATGGTGGTGCTGGATATGTTTCAGTGAGTTTGTCTAAAAACGGAGATGGTGGTGGTGGATATGTTTAAGTGAGTTTGTCTAAATCGGAGATGGTGGTGGTGGATATTTTTAAGTGAGTTTGTCTAAAACGGGAGATCGTGGTGTGGATATGTTTCAGTGAGTTTGTCTAAAACGGGAGATGGTGGTGCTGGATATGTTTAAGTGAGTTTGTTTAAAACGGGAGATGGTGGTGCTGGATATGTTTAAGTGAGTTTGTCTAAAACGGGAGATGGTGGTGGTGGATATGTTTAAGTGAGTTTGTCTAAAATGGGAGATGGTGGTGCTGGATATGTTTAAGTGAGTTTGTCTAAAACGGGAGATCGTGGTGCTGGATATGTTTCAGTGAGTTTGTCTAAAACGGGAGATGGTGGTGCTGGATATGTTTCAGTGAGTTTTTCTAAAACGGGAGATGGTGGTGGTGGATATGTTTAAGTGAGTTTGTCTAAAACGGGAGATGGTGGTGCTGGATATGTTTCAGTGAGTTTGTCTAAAACGGGAGATGGTGGTGCTGGATATGTTTCAGTGAGTTTGTCTAAAACGGGAGATCGTGGTGCTGGATATGTTTCAGTGAGTTTGTCTAAAACGGGAGATGGTGGTGCTGGATATATTTCAGTGAGTTTGTCTAAAACGGGAGATCGTGGTGTGGATATGTTTCAGTGAGTTTGTCTAAAACGGGAGATGGTGGTGCTGGATATGTTTAAGTGAGTTTGTCTAAAACGGGAGATGGTGGTGCTGGATATGTTTCAGTGAGTTTGTCTAAAACGGGAGATGGTGGTGCTGGATATGTTTAAGTGAGTTTGTCTAAAACGGGAGATCGTGGTGCTGGATATGTTTCAGTGAGTTTGTCTAAAACGGGAGATGGTGGTGCTGGATATGTTTCAGTGAGTTTGTCTAAAATGGGAGATCGTGGTTTGGATATGTTTCAGTGAGTTTGTCTAAAACGGGAGATGGTGGTGCTGGATATGATTTAAGTGAGTTTGTCTAAAATGGGAGATGGTGATGCTGGATATGTTTAAGTGAGTTTGTCTAAAATGGGAGATGGTGGTGCTGGATATGTTTCAGTGAGTTTGTCTAAAACGGGAGATGGTGGTGCTGGATATGTTTCAGTGAGTTTGTCTAAAACGGGAGATGGTGGTGCTGGATATGTTTCAGTGAGTTTGTCTAAAACGGGAGATGGTGGTGGTGGATATGTTTAAGTGAGTTTGTCTAAAACGGGAGATGGTGGTGGTGGATATGTTTAAGTGAGTTTGTCTAAAACGGGAGATGGTGGTGCTGGATATGTTTCAGTGAGTTTGTCTAAAACGGGAGATGGTGGTGCTGGATATGTTTAAGTGAGTTTGTCTAAAACGGGAGATGGTGGTGCTGCATATGTTTAAGTGAGTTTGTCTAAAACGGGAGATGGTGGTGGTGGATATGTTTAAGTGAGTTTGTCTAAAACGGGAGATGGTGGTGCTGGATATGTTTAAGTGAGTTTGTCTAAAACGGGAGATGGTGGTGCTGGATATGATTTAAGTGAGTTTGTCTAAAACGGGAGATGGTGATGCTGGATATGTTTAAGTGAGTTTGTCTAAAACGGGAGATGGTGGTGCTGGATATGTTTAAGTGAGTTTGTCTAAAATGGGAGATGGTGGTGGTGGATATGTTTAAGTGAGTTTGTCTAAAACGGGAGATCGTGGTGCTGGATATGTTTCAGTGAGTTTGTCTAAAACGGGAGATGGTGGTGGTGGATATGTTTAAGTGAGTTTGTCTAAAACGGGAGATGGTGGTGCTGGATATGTTTAAGTGAGTTTGTCTAAAACGGGAGATGGTGGTGCTGGATATGTTTAAGTGAGTTTGTCTAAAACGGGAGATGGTGGTGCTGGATATGTTTCAGTGAGTTTGTCTAAAACGGGAGATGGTGATGCTGGATATGTTTCAGTGAGTTTGTCTAAAATGGGAGATGGTGGTGGTGGATATGTTTAAGTGAGTTTGTCTGAAACGGGAGATGGTGGTGGTGGATATGTTTAAGTGAGTTTGTCTAAAACGGGAGATGGTGGTGTGGATATGTTTCAGTGAGTTTGTCTAAAATGGGAGATGGTGGTGCTGGATATGTTTAAGTGAGTTTGTCTAAAACGGGAGATCATGGTGCTGGATATGTTTCAGTGAGTTTGTCTAAAACGGGAGATGGTTGTGCTGGATATGTTTCAATGAGTTTGTCTAAAACGGGAGATGGTGGTGGTGGATATGATTTAAGTGAGTTTGTCTAAAACGGGAGATGGTGGTGGTGGATATGTTTAAGTGAGTTTGTCTAAAACTAGAGATCGTGGTGTGGATATGTTTCAGTGAGTTTGTCTAAAACTGGAGATAGTGGTGCTGGATATGTTTAGGTGAGTTTGTCTAAAACGGGAGATGGTGGTGCTGGATATGTTTAAGTGAGTTTGTCTAAAACGGGAGATGGTGGTGCTGGATATGATTTAAGTGAGTTTGTCTAAAACGGGAGATGGTGATGCTGGATATGTTTAAGTGAGTTTGTCTAAAACGGGAGATGGTGGTGCTGGATATGTTTAAGTGAGTTTGTCTAAAATGGGAGATGGTGGTGGTGGATATGTTTAAGTGAGTTTGTCTAAAACGGGAGATCGTGGTGCTGGATATGTTTCAGTGAGTTTGTCTAAAACGGGAGATGGTGGTGGTGGATATGTTTAAGTGAGTTTGTCTAAAACGGGAGATGGTGGTGCTGGATATGTTTCAGTGAGTTTGTCTAAAACGGAGATGGTGGTGCTGGATATGTTTCAGTGAGTTTGTCTAAAACGGGAGATGGTGGTGCTGGATATGTTTCAGTGAGTTTGTCTAAAACGGGAGATGGTGGTGCTGGATATGTTTCAGTGAGTTTGTCTAAAACGGGAGATGGTGGTGCTGGATATGTTTCAGTGAGTTTGTCTAAAACGGGAGATGGTGGTGCTGGATATGTGTAAGTGAGTTTGTCTAAAACGGGAGATGGTGGTGCTGGATATGTTTCAGTGAGTTTGTCTAAAACGGGAAATCGTGGTGTGGATATGTTTCAGTGAGTTTGTCTAAAACGGGAGATGGTGGTGCTGGATATGTTTAAGTGAGTTTGTCTAAAATAGGAGATGGTGGTGCTGGATATGTTTCAGTGAGTTTGTCTAAAACGGGAGATGGTGGTGCTGGATATGTTTCAGTGAGTTTGTCTAAAACGGGAGATGGTGGTGCTGGATATGTTTAAGTGAGTTTGTCTAAAACGGGAGATGGTGGTGCTGGATATGTTTCAGTGAGTTTGTCTAAAACGGGAGATCGTGGTGTGGATATGTTTCAGTGAGTTTGTCTAAAATGGGAGATGGTGGTGGTGTATGTTTAAGTGAGTTTGTCTAAAACGGGAGATGGTGGTGCTGGATATGTTTAAGTGAGTTTGTCTAAAACGGGAGATGGTGGTGCTGGATATGTTTCAGTGAGGTTTGTCTAAAACGGGAGATGGTGGTGCTGGATATGTTTCAGTGAGTTTGCCTAAAACGGGAGATGGTGATGCTGGATATGTTTCAGTGAGTTTGTCTAAAACGGGAGATGGTGGTGCTGGATATGTTTCAGTGAGTTTGTCTAAAACGGGAGATGGTGGTGGTGAATATGTTTGAGTGAGTTTGTCTAAAACGGGAGATGGTGGTGCTGGATAAGTTTCAGTGAGTTTGTCTAAAACGGGAGATGGTGGTGGTGGATATGTTTCAGTGAGTTTGTCTAAAACGGGAGATGGTGGTGCTGGATATGTTTCAGTGAGTTTGTCTAAAACGGGAGATGGTGGTGCTGGATATGTTTCAGTGAGTTTGTCTAAAACGGGAGATCGTGGTGCTGGATATGTTTCAGTGAGTTTGTCTAAAACGGGAGATGGTGGTGGTGGATATGTTTCAGTGAGTTTGTCTAAAACGGGAGATGGTGGTGCTGGATATATTTCAGTGAGTTTGTCTAAAACGGGAGATCATGGTGTGGATATGTTTCAGTGAGTTTGTCTAAAACGGTAGATGGTGGTGCTGGATATGTTTAAGTGAGTTTGTCTAAAACGGGAGATGGTGGTGCTGGATATGTTTAAGTGAGTTTGTCTAAAACGGGAGATCGTGGTGCTGGATATGTTTCAGTGAGTTTGTCTAAAATGGGAGATGGTGGTGCTGGATATGTTTCAGTGAGTTTGTCTAAAATGGGAGATCGTGGTGTGGATATGTTTCAGTGAGTTTGTCTAAAACGGGAGATGGTGGTGCTGGATATGATTTAAGTGAGTTTGTCTAAAACGGGAGATGGTGATGCTGGATATGTTTAAGTGAGTTTGTCTAAAACAGGAGATGGTGATGCTGGATATGTTTCAGTGAGTTTGTCTAAAACGGGAGATGGTGGTGCTGGATATGTTTCAGTGAGTTTGTCTAAAACGGGAGATGGTGGTGCTGGATATGTTTCAGTGACTTTGTCTAAAACGGAGATGGTGGTGCTCGATATGTTTCAGTGAGTTTGTCTAAAACGGGAGATGGTGTTGGATATGTTTAAGTGAGTTTGTCTAAAACGGGAGATGGTGGTGGTGGATATGTTTAAGTGAGTTTGTCTAAAACGGCAGATGGTGGTGCTGGATATGTTTCAGTGAGTTTGTCTATAACGGGAGATGGTGGTGCTGGATATGTTTAAGTGAGTTTGTCTAAAATGGGAGATGGTGGTGCTGCATATGTTTAAGTGAGTTTGTCTAAAACGGGAGATGGTGGTGGTGGATATGTTTAAGTGAGTTTGTCTAAAACGGGAGATGGTGGTGCTGGATATGTTTAAGTGAGTTTGTCTAAAACGGGAGATGGTGATGCTGGATATGTTTAAGTGAGTTTGTCTAAAATGGGAGATGGTGGTGCTGGATATGTTTAAGTGAGTTTGTCTAAAACGGGAGATGGTGGTGGTGGATATGTTTAAGTGAGTTTGTCTAAAATGGGAGATCATGGTGCTGGATATGTTTCAGTGAGTTTGTCTAAAACGGGAGATGGTGGTGGTGGATATGTTTAAGTGAGTTTGTCTAAAACGGGAGATGGTGGTGCTGGATATGTTTAAGTGAGTTTGTCTAAAACGGGAGATGGTGGTGCTGGATATGTTTAAGTGAGTTTGTCTAAAACGGGAGATGGTGGTGCTGGATATGTTTCAGTGAGTTTGTCTAAAACGGGAGATGGTGGTGCTGGATATGTTTCAGTGAGTTTGTCTAAAATGGGAGATGGTGGTGGTGGATATGTTTAAGTGAGTTTGTCTAAAACGGGAGATGGTGGTGGTGGATATGTTTAAGTGAGTTTGTCTAAAACGGGAGATGGTGGTGTGGATATGTTTCAGTGAGTTTGTCTAAAACGGGAGATGGTGGTGCTGGATATGTTTCAGTGAGTTTGTCTAAAACGGGAGGTGGTGGTGCTGGATATGTTTCAGTGAGTTTGTCTAAAATGGGAGATGGTGGTGGTGGATATGTTTAAGTGAGTTTGTCTAAAACGGGAGATGGTGGTGGTGGATATGTATAAGTGAGTTTGTCTAAAACGGGAGATGGTGGTGTGGATATGTTTCAGTGAGTTTGTCTAAAATGGGAGATGGTGGTGCTGGATATGTTTAAGTGAGTTTGTCTAAAACGGGAGATGGTGGTGCTGGATATGTTTAAGTGAGTTTGTCTAAAACGGGAGATGGTGGTGCTGGATATGTTTAGGTGAGTTTGTCTAAAACGGGAGATGGTGGTGGTGGATATGTTTAAGTGAGTTTGTCTAAAACGGGAGATGGTGGTGCTGGATATGTTTAAGTGAGTTTGTCTAAAATGGGAGATGGTGGTGGTGGATATGTTTCAGTGAGTTTGTCTAAAACGGGAGATGGTGGTGCTGGATATGTTTAAGTGAGTTTGTCTAAAATGGGTGATGGTGGTGCTGGATATGTTTAAGTGAGTTTGTCTAAAACGGGAGATCATGGTGCTGGATATGTTTCAGTGAGTTTGTCTAAAACAGGAGATGGTGGTGCTGGATATGTTTCAGTGAGTTTGTCTAAAACGGGAGATGGTGGTGGTGGATATGTTTAAGTGAGTTTGTCAAAAACGGGAGATGGTGGTGGTGGATATGTTTAAGTGAGTTTGTCTAAAACGGGAGATCGTGGTGTGAATATGTTTCAGTGAGTTTGTCTAAAACGGGAGATGGTGGTGCTGGATATGTTTAAGTGAGTTTGTCTAAAACGGGAGATGGTGGTGCTGGATATGTTTAAGTGAGTTTGTCTAAAATGGGAGATGGTGGTGGTGGATATGTTTAAGTGATTTTGTCTAAAACGGGAGATGGTGGTGCTGGATATGTTTAAGTGAGTTTGTCTAAAACGGGAGATGGTGGTGCTGGATATGTTTCAGTGAGTTTGTCTAAAATGGGAGATGGTGGTGCTGGATATGTTTCAGTGAGTTTGTCTAAAACGGGAGATGGTGGTGGTGGATATGTTTAAGTGAGTTTGTCTAAAACGGGAGTTGGTGGTGGTGGATATGTTTAAGTGAGTTTGTCTAAAACGGAGATCGTGGTGCTGGATATGTTTCAGTGAGTTTGTCTAAAACGGAGATGGTGGTGGTGGATATGTTTAAGTGAGTTTGTCTAAAATGGGAGATGGTGCTACTGGATATGTTTAAGTGAGTTTGTCTAAAACGGAGATGGTGGTGGTGGATATGTTTAAGTGAGTTTGTCTAAAATGGGAGATGGTGGTGCTGGATATGTTTAAGTGAGTTTGTCTAAAACGGAGATGGTGGTGCTGGATATGTTTCAGTGAGTTTGTCTAAAACGGGAGATGGTGGTGCTGGATATGTTTCAGTGAGTTTGTCTAAAACGGAGATGGTGGTGGTGGATATGTTTAAGTGAGTTTGTCTAAATCGGGAGATGGTGGTGGTGGATATTTTTAAGTGAGTTTGTCTAAAACGGGAGATCGTGGTGTGGATATGTTTCAGTGAGTTTGTCTAAAACGGGAGATGGTGGTGCTGGATATGTTTAAGTGAGTTTGTTTAAAACGGGAGATGGTGGTGCTGGA
Organism: Protopterus annectens; assembly: GCF_019279795.1. NCBI lineage: Eukaryota > Metazoa > Chordata > Ceratodontiformes > Protopteridae > Protopterus > Protopterus annectens. The sequence continues at coordinate 37,434,119 of NC_056739.1, forward strand.
TATGTTTAAGTGAGTTTGTCTAAAACGGGAGATGGTGGTGGTGGATATGTTTAAGTGAGTTTGTCTAAAATGGGAGATGGTGGTGCTGGATATGTTTAAGTGAGTTTGTCTAAAACGGGAGATCGTGGTGCTGGATATGTTTCAGTGAGTTTGTCTAAAACGGGAGATGGTGGTGCTGGATATGTTTCAGTGAGTTTTTCTAAAACGGGAGATGGTGGTGGTGGATATGTTTAAGTGAGTTTGTCTAAAACGGGAGATGGTGGTGCTGGATATGTTTCATTGAGTTTGTCTAAAACGGGAGATGGTGGTGCTGGATATGTTTCAGTGAGTTTGTCTAAAACGGGAGATCGTGGTGCTGGATATGTTTAAGTGAGTTTGTCTAAAACGGGAGATGGTGGTGTGGATATGTTTCAGTGAGTTTGTCTAAAACGGGAGATGGTGGTGTGGATATGTTTCAGTGAGTTTGTCTAAACGGAGATGGTGGTGCTGGATATGTTTAAGTGAGTTTGTCTAAAACGGGAGATGGTGGTGCTGGATATGTTTCAGTGAGTTTGTCTAAAACGGGAGATGGTGGTGCTGGATATGTTTAAGTGAGTTTGTCTAAAACGGGAGATCGTGGTGCTGGATATGTTCCAGTGAGTTTGTCTAAAACGGGAGATGGTGGTGTGGATATGTTTCAGTGAGTTTGTCTAAAACGGGAGATGGTGGTGCTGGATATGTTTCAGTGAGTTTGTCTAAAACGGGAGATGGTGGTGCTGGATATGTTTAAGTGAGTTTGTTTAAAATGGGAGATGGTGGTGCTGGATATGTTTAAGTGAGTTTGTCTAAAACGGAGATGGTGGTGCTGGATATGTTTCAGTGAGTTTGTCTAAAACGGGAGATGGTGGTGCTGGATATGTTTCAGTGAGTTTGTCTAAAACGGAGATGGTGGTGCTGGATATGTTTCAGTGAGTTTGTCTAAAACGGGAGATGGTGGTGCTGGATATGTTTAAGTGAGTTTGTCTAAAACGGGAGATGGTGGTGGTGGATATGTTTAAGTGAGTTTGTCTAAAACGGGAGATGGTGGTGCTGGATATGTTTAAGTGAGTTTGTCTAAAACGGGAGATGGTGGTGCTGGATATGTTTCAGTGAGTTTGTCTAAAACGGGAGATGGTGGTGCTGGATATGTTTCAGTGAGTTTGTCTAAAATGGGAGATGGTGGTGGTGGATATGTTTAAGTGAGTTTGTCTAAAACGGGAGATGGTGGTGGTGGATATGTTTAAGTGAGTTTGTCTAAAACGGAGATGGTGGTGGTGGATATGTTTAAGTGAGTTTGTCTAAAACGGAGATGGTGGTGTGGATATGTTTCAGTGAGTTTGTCTAAAATGGGAGATGGTGGTGCTGGATATGTTTAAGTGAGTTTGTCTAAAACGGGAGATGGTGGTGCTGGATATGTTTAGGTGAGTTTGTCTAAAACAGGAGATGGTGGTGGTGGATATGTTTAAGTGAGTTTTTCTAAAACGGGAGATGGTGGTGCTGGATATGTTTAAGTGAGTTTGTCTAAAATGGGAGATGGTGGTGCTGGATATGTTTCAGTGAGTTTGTCTAAAACGGGAGATGGTGGTGCTGGATATGTTTCAGTGAGTTTGTCTAAAACGGGAGATGGTGGTGGTGGATATGTTTAAGTGAGTTTGTCTAAAACGGGAGATGGTGGTGGTGGATATGTTTAAGTGAGTTTTTCTAAAACGGGAGATCGTGGTGTGGATATGTTTCAGTGAGTTTGTCTAAAATGGGAGATGGTGGTGCTGAATATGTTTAAGTGAGTTTGTCTAAAACGGGAGATGGTGGTGCTGGATATGTTTAAGTGAGTTTGTCTAAAACGGGAGATGGTGGTGGTGGATATGTTTAAGTGAGTTTGTCTAAAACGGGAGATGGTGGTGCTGGATATGTTTAAGTGAGTTTGTCTAAAACGGGAGATGGTGGTGGTGGATATGTTTAAGTGAGTTTGTCTAAAACGGGAGATCGTGGTGCTGGATATGTTTCAGTGAGTTTGTCTAAAATGGGAGATGGTGGTGGTGGATATGTTTAAGTGAGTTTGTCTAAAACGGGAGATGGTGGTGCTGGATATGTTTAAGTGAGTTTGTCTAAAATGGGTGATGGTGGTGCTGGATATGTTTATTGAGTTTGTCTAAAACGGGAGATCATGGTGCTGGATATGTTTCAGTGAGTTTGTCTAAAACAGGAGATGGTGGTGCTGGATATGTTTCAGTGAGTTTGTCTAAAACGGGAGATGGTGGTGGTGGATATGTTTAAGTGAGTTTGTCAAAAACGGGAGATGGTGGTGGTGGATATGTTTAAGTGAGTTTGTCTAAAACGGGAGATCGTGGTATGGATATGTTTCAGTGAGTTTGTCTAAAACGGGAGATGGTGGTGCTGGATATGTTTAAGTGAGTTTGTCTAAAACGGGAGATGGTGGTGCTGGATATGTTTAAGTGAGTTTGTCTAAAATGGGAGATGGTGGTGGTGGATATGTTTAAGTGATTTTGTCTAAAACGGGAGATGGTGGTGCTGGATATGTTTAAGTGAGTTTGTCTAAAACGGGAGATGGTGGTGCAGGATATGTTTCAGTGAGTTTGTCTAAAATGGGAGATGGTGGTGCTGGATATGTTTCAGTGAGTTTGTCTAAAACGGGAGATGGTGGTGGTGGATATGTTTAAGTGAGTTTGTCTAAAACGGGAGTTGGTGGTGGTGGATATGTTTAAGTGAGTTTGTCTAAAACGGGAGATGGTGGTGCTGGATATGTTTCAGTGAGTTTGTCTAAAACGGGAGATGGTGGTGGTGGATATGTTTAAGTGAGTTTGTCTAAATCGGGAGATGGTGGTGGTGGATATTTTTAAGTGAGTTTGTCTAAAACGGGAGATCGTGGTGTGGATATGTTTCAGTGAGTTTGTCTAAAACGGGAGATGGTGGTGCTGGATATGTTTAAGTGAGTTTGTTTAAAACGGGAGATGGTGGTGCTGGATATGTTTAAGTGAGTTTGTCTAAAACGGGAGATGGTGGTGGTGGATATGTTTAAGTGAGTTATTCTAAAATGGGAGATGGTGGTGCTGGATATGTTTAAGTGAGTTTGTCTAAAACAGGAGATCGTGGTGCTGGATATGTTTCAGTGAGTTTGTCTAAAACGGGAGATGGTGGTGCTGGATATGTTTCAGTGAGTTTTTCTAAAACGGGAGATGGTGGTGGTGGATATGTTTAAGTGAGTTTGTCTAAAACGGGAGATGGTGGTGCTGGATATGTTTCAGTGAGTTTGTCTAAAACGGGAGATGGTGGTGCTGGATATGTTTCAGTGAGTTTGTCTAAAACGGGAGATGGTGGTGCTGGATATGTTTCAGTGAGTTTGTCTAAAACGGGAGATCGTGGTGCTGGATATGTTTCAGTGAGTTTGTCTAAAACGGGAGATGGTGGTGCTGGATATATTTCAGTGAGTTTGTCTAAAACGGGAGATCGTGGTGTGGATATGTTTCAGTGAGTTTGTCTAAAACGGGAGATGGTGGTGCTGGATATGTTTAAGTGAGTTTGTCTAAAACGGGAGATGGTGGTGCTGGATATGTTTCAGTGAGTTTGTCTAAAACGGGAGATGGTGGTGCTGGATATGTTTAAGTGAGTTTGTCTAAAACGGGAGATCGTGGTGCTGGATATGTTTCAGTGAGTTTGTCTAAAACGGAGATGGTGGTGCTGGATATGTTTCAGTGAGTTTGTCTAAAATGGGAGATCGTGGTTTGGATATGTTTCAGTGAGTTTGTCTAAAACGGGAGATGGTGGTGCTGGATATGATTTAAGTGAGTTTGTCTAAAATGGGAGATGGTGATGCTGGATATGTTTAAGTGAGTTTGTCTAAAATGGGAGATGGTGGTGCTGGATATGTTTCAGTGAGTTTGTCTAAAACGGGAGATGGTGGTGCTGGATATGTTTCAGTGAGTTTGTCTAAAACGGGAGATGGTGGTGCTGGATATGTTTCAGTGAGTTTGTCTAAAACGGGAGATGGTGGTGGTGGATATGTTTAAGTGAGTTTGTCTAAAACGGGAGATGGTGGTGCTGCATATGTTTAAGTGAGTTTGTCTAAAATGGGAGATGGTGGTGGTGGATATGTTTAAGTGAGTTTGTCTAAAACGGGAGATGGTGGTGCTGGATATGTTTAAGTGAGTTTGTCTAAAACGGGAGATGGTGGTGCTGGATATGATTTAAGTGAGTTTGTCTAAAACGGGAGATGGTGATGCTGGATATGTTTAAGTGAGTTTGTCTAAAACGGGAGATGGTGGTGCTGGATATGTTTAAGTGAGTTTGTCTAAAATGGGAGATGGTGGTGGTGGATATGTTTAAGTGAGTTTGTCTAAAACGGAGATCGTGGTGCTGGATATGTTTCAGTGAGTTTGTCTAAAACGGGAGATGGTGGTGGTGGATATGTTTAAGTGAGTTTGTCTAAAACGGGAGATGGTGGTGCTGGATATGTTTAAGTGAGTTTGTCTAAAACGGGAGATGGTGGTGCTGGATATGTTTAAGTGAGTTTGTCTAAAACGGAGATGGTGGTGCTGGATATGTTTCAGTGAGTTTGTCTAAAACGGAGATGGTGATGCTGGATATGTTTCAGTGAGTTTGTCTAAAATGGGAGATGGTGGTGGTGGATATGTTTAAGTGAGTTTGTCTGAAACGGGAGATGGTGGTGGTGGATATGTTTAAGTGAGTTTGTCTAAAACGGGAGATGGTGGTGTGGATATGTTTCAGTGAGTTTGTCTAAAATGGGAGATGGTGGTGCTGGATATGTTTAAGTGAGTTTGTCTAAAACGGGAGATCATGGTGCTGGATATGTTTCAGTGAGTTTGTCTAAAACGGGAGATGGTTGTGCTGGATATGTTTCAATGAGTTTGTCTAAAACGGGAGATGGTGGTGGTGGATATGATTTAAGTGAGTTTGTCTAAAACGGGAGATGGTGGTGGTGGATATGTTTAAGTGAGTTTGTCTAAAACTAGAGATCGTGGTGTGGATATGTTTCAGTGAGTTTGTCTAAAACTGGAGATAGTGGTGCTGGATATGTTTAGGTGAGTTTGTCTAAAACGGGAGATGGTGGTGCTGGATACATTTAAGTGAGTTTGTCTAAAATGGGAGATGGTGGTGGTGGATATGTTTAAGTGAGTTTGTCTAAAACGGGAGATGGTGGTGCTGGATATGTTTAAGTGAGTTTGTCTAAAACGGGAGATGGTGGTGCTGGATATGTTTAAGTGAGTTTGTCTAAAACGCGAGATGGTGGTGGTCGATATGTTTAAGTGAGTTTGTCTAAAACGGAGATGGTGGTGCTGGATATGTTTAAGTGAGTTTGTCTAAAACGGGAGATGGTGGTGCTGGATATGTTTCAGTGAGTTTGTCTAAAACGGGAGATGGTGGTGCTGGATATGTTTCAGTGAGTTTGTCTAAAACGGGAGATGGTGGTGGTGGATATGTTTAAGTGAGTTTGTCTAAATCGGGAGATGGTGGTGGTGGATATTTTTAAGTGAGTTTGTCTAAAACGGGAGATCGTGGTGTGGATATGTTTCAGTGAGTTTGTCTAAAACGGGAGATGGTGGTGCTGGATATGTTTAAGTGAGTTTGTTTAAAACGGGAGATGGTGGTGCTGGATATGTTTAAGTGAGTTTGTCTAAAACGGGAGATGGTGGTGGTGGATATGTTTAAGTGAGTTTGTCTAAAATGGGAGATGGTGGTGCTGGATATGTTTAAGTGAGTTTGTCTAAAACGGGAGATGGTGGTGCTGGATATGTTTCAGTGAGTTTGTCTAAAACGGGAGATGGTGGTGCTGGATATGTTTCAGTGAGTTTGTCTAAAACGGGAGATGGGTGTGGTGGATATGTTTAAGTGAGTTTGTCTAAAATGGGAGATGGTGGTGGTGGATATGTTTAAGTGAGTTTGTCTAAAACGGGAGATGGTGGTGCTGGATATGTTTCAGTGAGTTTGTCTAAAACGGGAGATGGTGGTGCTGGATATGTTTAAGTGAGTTTGTCTAAAACGGGAGACGGTGGTGCTGCATATGTTTAAGTGAGTTTGTCTAAAATGGGAGATGGTGGTGGTGGATATGTTTAAGTGAGTTTGTCTAAAACGGGAGATGGTGGTGCTGGATATGTTTAAGTGAGTTTGTCTAAAACGGGAGATGGTGGTGCTGGATATGATTTAAGTGAGTTTGTCTAAAACGGGAGATGGTGATGCTGGATATGTTTAAGTGAGTTTGTCTAAAACGGGAGATGGTGGTGCTGGATATGTTTAAGTGAGTTTGTCTAAAATGGGAGATGGTGGTGGTGGATATGTTTAAGTGAGTTTGTCTAAAACGGGAGATCGTGGTGCTGGATATGTTTCAGTGAGTTTGTCTAAAACGGGAGATGGTGGTGGTGGATATGTTTAAGTGAGTTTGTCTAAAACGGGAGATGGTGGTGCTGGATATGTTTAAGTGAGTTTGTCTAAAACGGGAGATGGTGTGCTGGATATGTTTAAGTGAGTTTGTCTAAAACGGGAGATGGTGGTGCTGGATATGTTTCAGTGAGTTTGTCTAAAACGGGAGATGGTGATGCTGGATATGTTTCAGTGAGTTTGTCTAAAATGGGAGATGGTGGTGGTGGATATGTTTAAGTGAGTTTGTCTAAAACGGGAGATGGTGGTGGTGGATATGTTTAAGTGAGTTTGTCTAAAACGGGAGATGGTGGTGTGGATATGTTTCAGTGAGTTTGTCTAAAATGGGAGATGGTGGTGCTGGATATGTTTAAGTGAGTTTGTCTAAAACGGGAGATCATGGTGCTGGATATGTTTCAGTGAGTTTGTCTAAAACGGGAGATGGTTGTGCTGGATATGTTTCAGTGAGTTTGTCTAAAACGGGAGATGGTGGTGGTGGATATGATTTAAGTGAGTTTGTCTAAAACGGGAGATGGTGGTGGTGGATATGTTTAAGTGAGTTTGTCTAAAACTAGAGATCGTGGTGTGGATATGTTTCAGTGAGTTTGTCTAAAACGGGAGATGGTGGTGCTGGATATGTTTAGGTGAGTTTGTCTAAAACGGGAGATGGTGGTGCTGGATACATTTAAGTGAGTTGTCTAAAATGGGAGATGGTGGTGGTGGATATGTTTAAGTGAGTTTGTCTAAAACGGGAGATGGTGGTGCTGGATATGTTTAAGTGAGTTTGTCTAAAACGGGAGATCGTGGTGCTGGATATGTTTCAGTGAGTTTGTCTAAAACGGGAGATGGTGGTGCTGGATATGTTTAAGTATGTTTGTCTAAAACGGGAGATGGTGGTGCTGGATATGTTTCAGTGAGTTTGTCTAAAACGGGAGATGGTGGTGTTGGATATGTTTAAGTGAGTTTGTCTAAAACGGGAGATCGTGGTGCTGGATATGTTTAAGTGAGTTTGTCTAAAACGGGAGATGATGGTGGTGGATATGTTTAAGTGAGTTTGTCTAAAACGGGAGATCGTGGTGATGGATATGTTTCAGTGAGTTTGTCTAAAACGGGAGATCGTGGTGCTGGATATGTTTCAGTGAGTTTGTCTAAGATGAGTGGGTGGGAGACGGTGTCAAATGCTTTTGAGAGGTCAAGAAAGAGACAGGAGGCTAGTTTATTCTGGTCTCTGGCTTGTGAGATGGTGTTTATGAAGGAGATGAGAGCATTAGAGGTACTATGACCAGGGCGAAAGCCATGTTGGGTGGGGGTGATTAGGTTCTCTATTATGAGGTATTGTAGGATTTGTTTGTGTACAGATTTTTCCAAGATCTTAGAAAGGGTGGTAGAATTGCCATGGGCCTATAGTTGGATAGTTCGGTGGAGTTACCTCTTTTATGGATGGGGATAGTGTAGAACTTTGTCTAGATGGCTGGGACTATAGCTTCAGTAATAGATCGGTTGATAAGAATAGAGATGGGTACGACTAAGGAGTTGGCAGCTAGCTGGAGAAAGAGTGGAGGGAGACTATCTATTGAGGGAGAGCAGGGTTTGATCTTATGGAGCAGAGATTTTATGTATCTGGTGGATACAGTTTTTAAGCAGAGGAGGTGTTAGCGGGAATAGGAGGGATGGGGAGGGTGGGGTTAGTGTTTGGATGGTTGATAAGTTTACTAATGGAATCTATAAAGTAGGAGTTAAAGTTAGTAGCAGTTTGGAGGGGTGTGCTAGTGGGGTTTGGGTGGGGAGTGGATGGGTTACCAGGATGAAGGATTTGATTAATTGTATGCCAGAATTTCTTTGGGTTATGTAGGTGTGTATTGGGGGGTGGGTTAAGTAGTAGTTTTTCTTGTTGTTGTTAATTGCTTTCTTACTAAGGTTACAAAGTTGTCTATATTGTTGGAGGTGAATGGGCAGTTTTGTTTTGGTCCAGAGTTTTCAATTTTGTCCCTCTGGGCCATTAGAGAGAATGGAGGGGGTTAGCCAAGGGTATACAGCAGATTTTATTCTGACATTGTGTATGGGAGCAAGGGAGTTGAGTATGTCAAGGAATGTTATTAAATTCCGTAACAACTACATTGAGGGGTTGATGTTTGAGAAAGGTCCAGTTGATAGCTGAGACTTGACTGTTTAGTTCATTAGGGTCAAAGTTTTTTAGTCTATGGCATGCTTTGATTTTGTGTGGTTTGAATATGTGAGGAGTAAAATGGAGGACTTTGGTTGGGCAGTGGTCACTGAGATTGTCAGGTAGGGTTTCAGGGAAGTGATATTTATGGGGATGTAATACTAGGATCCAGTCAAGTAAAGCCGAGTGAGTAGTGGATTTAGTGGTATATTTAGGTGTAGTTACTAGTTGGGTGAGACCATGTAAATTAATGGAGGTGGAGAGGGATGCAGTGGTGAGAGTTAACCAGGTGATGTTAACATCTTCTATAATTATGGTATCATTGTGGAGGTCAGATGAGAGAGAGGAAAGAATAATTTCCAGTACAGTGATGTGGTTACCAGGTGGAATGTAGATTGCAGCAATGTTAAGTGAGGTGTGGGGTTTAATTCTACAGTTAGCCAAAAGTAGTTCTGCAGGAGAGTCTAGAGGGGAGGGGGACACTAGTGGGATTAGTGTGAGGTTTTCAGTGTACATGATAGCAACCTCTCCTTCTTTTTTGGTTCGATCTAGTCTTAAGATGTTATAGCTTGGGGGAAGGATGCCTTTATCTGGAATGTGGGGTTTTAGCCATGTCTCGCTTAGGGCTACGATGTCAGGGGAGTGTTGTCAGATCCAAGAGTGGAATTCAGCAGTTTGTTTACTAAGCTTCTCAGGTTGATGGAGTAAAAGGAGATGTGTTTTGGTGGGATGTGGGAGAGGAGAGGGCTGTTTGTATAAAGGTACAATCTGAGGGAGAGAGTAGTCCTGGGCCAAGGTTGGGATGTATGTCACCTGCAAATAAAATGGAGAGGAGAGGGGGGGATTGACTGAGGCTTAGGGATATGGAGAAGAAAGTATTTCAGTTTACCTTTAGGGTGGGTCACTTTAAATTTGATAAGTTTTGATTTTGGAGGCAAGGTTTTTGATACAGTGTCAAGTGGTGGGGTTAAGAAAGAATGAGGGAGTTGAGGGAAGACTGGTGGATAAGTTGAGGTGGGTGAGTGGAAGTTAGGTTTTAGGGGAAGGTTATAGGAGGAGAGGTTGTATAAGATAGCTGGGTGGCAGTAGTTAGAAGTGCTAGTATGAGGGAGTGGTGTGAATTGGTGAATTGGAGGTGAATGAGGAGGCGACTGTGTCTGTGAAGGAGATCAAAGTAAGAAGTAAGCTGAATGGTTAAAGAGTAGTAGTAGAAGTAGATGGTGTTAGAGTATGCGCAAGTGAGGATGAGGCTTAATGGGTAGAGTTACAGGTGGAAATAAGGGTGGAGCAGGGCAGAGAAGAGGGATGAAAGAGATAGGAGGAGGTGGAAATGAGGGGGTGGGTCTTTAGGGGGAGTGGTGGTGAAGGTTAGAGAATAAAGGAAATGATGTTAAGGATGGGTGGGAATGGGGGTAGGGTAGGGGAGCAGAGTAAGCCCGAGCAAAGTGAGGGCAAACGGAGTGGGTTGGCCAAGCAGAACGAGGTAAGAGAGAGGCACAAAAAAATCAGTAGGTGAAACCATTTTGTTTTCTATTTTGCAGGATAGTATGCTGGTCTGGGGGGTGAGGGTTAAAGAAAGAGTGACAGAAGGGGGCTAGAGCAAGGGGAGTTCAGCCACCTAGGCCCTAAAAAGCAGTGGTCAGAGCAGACAGAGTAAAGGAGTCCTGGGAAAGGTGTGGAAGTGGGCTACAAGTGAGAGCTGGTTTATTGTGCATTTACACTGCCATCTAGTGGGCAATGTGAGGGAAATCTAGCAAGACCAGTTAAGGAGCTGTCTAGATATGGGGAGGGAGAAAAAAGTAGGGAGATGAATGGCCTTCGGAGCCCTACTGTGTGTATACCGGCTCAACTGAGTCCGATGTACGGACTGTTTAGTTAAATACAGCAGTGACCTTGTTTCTGATCAGGAAATTAACATAAGAATTAACAGGATTAAAGGCAGTTACTTCACCAGTGCATACGTTGTTGAGACAATGAGGTTTCAGTCCCATTTAATGGCCTGGATGGAGCCTGGAATGGTTCCCAAGTATCAGAGATAGTGGTTTAAAAACTGGTCAGGTTATTTAGGCTGGTGGGTAGAGGGAGCATTAACTCATTCCTGAACTTTGGTGGCTGAAAGAAAAGAAGAGAGACAAACCGCAAGGTAAGCCCGAGGGCTCTGTGAGGAGGCGGAGCTTTAGAGTTTCAAATACTGGGATGCAGTAGATAGTGGCTGCTCTGTGAGGAGGCGGAGCTTTAGAGTTTCAGATACTGGGATGCAGTAGATAGTGGCTGCAACATTAGTTGGAGGTTGAGTACAGTAAGTCTGAAGTATAGGAGTTGGTAGGAAAGATAACAGGGAGAGGAGTTAAGATAAGATAGAGGAAGGTAGCTAATGCACATAATTAAGATAAGAGTGCAGGCTATGGCTGCCAAGAGGGAATTTGGATAGACTAGTCAAAGAGATAAAGTGGGTTTAGGTTATGGGATTAAGAGGGTAGCAGAAAGTGAGAAACACAGGGGTATTAAGGCCTGAGCACTGGAGGAGCTGAAAGTGCAGTGGATGGAGTATAAAGATGCAGTCTGTTGGTTGGCAATGTCGTAGAAGGGAAGGGAATAGTGGAAAAAGAGCAGTTTGCAGCAGCAGTAGGATTAGGTAGAACATTAATTCACATATCAGCCAGTTCTAGGATGTGTGCCCTATCAGCACAGGTCAAAGGGACATTGCACATTAATCGTTTAGCAGACAAATTGGAAATGCAGTTCAATACAGTATCCAAAACACAGTTCAGAAATGAATGCAAATTCATCAAACATCAACTATTTACATTTATAGTAACACCAAACCTTAAAATATTGAGACAAATCTGCAAAAGTACAGTTATGGATATGAAAGGAAATATTGAGACAACAGATACTTTTTATCATCCCCCCTTCTCATAAGATTTCTGCCTCATAGCTTTAGGGACAAGGTTCAATCCTGATGTTTGGTCATGGGACAAGTGGAGTTTGTATATGTCTATAACTGCACATGTTTTATATGGCTTTGATTTTCAGGAAGTTGACAGTTAACTTTCTTGTTTTGAGGGATAGCAAGCATTTGTCATTATTCTGAAAGCAGGCATTTAAACGGCATTTAATTCTTTGGTGATCCACGCTGGGTTCGTGGGACTGAGATAAGTCAGTCTCACTCTCCCTGAATATTTGCTCATGATTTTCTGCTTGTCCGTAAACATAATGCATCAGAGATACTTCAGATGCAGCTAACATTGGGTAAAACAGCAATTCAGGTCGTAGCCAGCAACAGGTCCCCAACCATGTCCCAAGACTCGCACTCCACGTTCCTAAGCACCCTGGAGAATATTAGGATCCAACCTAACACTCTTACTAGGTGACTTCAACTATCCCTCCATTAACTGGGTAAACTACTCATGTACCAATACACTTGCCCAGCATTTCCTGGAGTTCATTAATTCTAATGCCCTGGACCAGCTCGTTCTTACCCCCACTAGAGGTAGCAACATCCTTGACCTGGTCATTGCTAACATGAGCAACCGTTGCTCTACGCCAATAGTCAGCTCCTCCCTGGTTAGATCCAAACACAAACTAATCACCTTGGAAATCCACATCCTTCCCACCCCCCCCCCACCCTCCCAGCAAAGGTAACCACCATAAAAAACTTCTCCAAAGCTATCTTTGGGATCCTAAAAACAGAGGTGGCTAACTTCACGGCACCCATGCAAATGGAGAATAGTTGCATGACTGCAGAATCATACACCAATGCACTGTACGAACACGTACACAAATGCATGGATCTTGCCATACCCAATAGAACCAAGATAATCTCCTCCAAAAAAGGAAGTCAATCTGGTGGTCCCCTGCCATAAACAAACTCTACAATAGAAGGAGGAAACTGATGCAGAATAAGGTGAAGTCCAAAGACTGGAAAAACTCCCTTATCTGCCTCAACAAAAGGTTGAGATCCCTCATCAAATCCTCTAAAGCTAGCTATGAAAACAGAATTGCAACAGATAGTAAAGACAACCACAAGGCCTTCTATAGCTATGTAAATCTCCATGGCAATACCCAGATTTGCTCTGAGCTAATGTACAATGGTACATCCTATACCGAGCCATCAGATATTGCCAGTATACTGGCCGACAGATTCAGTGCCAACTTTACCCCCACCCAAAGGACCAATCACAATACCAGTAGATTGCCAGACACCCAGTATTACTGCTGCACAGGTTAAAACAGCACTGTCCAAGGCCAAGAATACAGCTTCTATGGGACCTGACAATATCCCTGGTTGTGTTCTACATGAACTACAGAGTGAACTGGCACCTCACCCGTGTGCTCTGTTCAATCACAGCCTCTCCTCAGGCTTTGTCCCTGCCATCTGGTGCACTGCTACAGTTATCCCTCTCCACAAAGGAGGAGTGACTACAGACCCTGGGAACTATCACCCCATTAGCCTGACAAGTCTGATATGCAAAGCTATGGAACGCATCATCATGGACCTAATAAACAAGGATATAGGGAATCTCCAAACTCTGGATCTCACACAGTTTGGTTTTGTGAAGAGTAGATCATGCCTGCTCAACTTGGTTGACTTCTTTGAGTCAGTCACCAGAGCGGTGGATGAAGGCGAGGCAGCTCATACGTGGTTTTGATACTCCTTGAAGGCGGTAACACCGAAGCGCTAGAGAATAAAGTTTGGGTACTTGCCTTGCTGTTTGTTGTTTTTTTGCCACATTCGGTGGCTTTTGGGTCAGTGTTGTTTAATAAAGGTGGTTCATACAGCCTACCTTGATCTGGCCAAGGCTTTTGATACCATTCCCCACTCAGGAATCATAGAAAAACTCACTAAGCTTGGCATCAACCTCTGTATCACTAGGTGGGTTGCAAACTGGCGCACAGATAGAACCCACAGTTTGAAAGTAGCTGACTCCAAGTCAGACTACCGATTAGTCACAAGTGGAGTCCCACAGGGTTTGGTCTTGGGTCCTCTCCTGTTTGGTATCTACTTCTCTGAAGTCCAGGCCAACATGAAGGGACTCTGGCCGACAAAGTTCACAGCCGATTGCAATTTGGGAGCTATTATTAACATCCCAAGTGATGTTGACATCCTACAGAAAGGCCTCACTGAGACCAATGACTGGTGTCAGAACCATAGCCTTAAGCTCAATGCCAAAAAAAGTGTTGTCATCCCCTTTGGGAAAAACCCGGTTCCCATGAATTACCACATTGATGGTAGTCCACTGAACGCAGAAGACGTTATAAGAGATCCGGGAGCACAGGTTAACAGCAACCTCTCTTTTGATCACCACATTGCCACTGTGGTCAGAAAGTCCTTCTATGTGGCACATCTCAGTACTAAGGGTTTTGTATCCAGGAAGAAAGAGGTCATTGTCTCCCTCTACTCTTCCCTCATTAGACCAATCATTGAGTACAATGCCCTATTTGGCATGTACCTCACTAGACACCTGCAACAACCAGAGAGGCCACAAAAGTACCTCACAAAGAGGATCCTAGGCCTTAAACACTTGTCCTATATGGACAGACTAAAAAAACTCCAACTATTCTCTGTCTCATATCGCCTACTTAGAGGCGATCTCAGCTTGACTTGCAAAGCTATGTCTGACCCAGCTCTATTAGAAATGCTACATCTAAGGAAATCCCAATCCCTCCACACCACACATGCCAGAGACCTCAACTTCATTACCAGAATTAACAGAACATGCTGGAGGGACAGTTTCATAAACCAGAGACTGCCCATGCTATGGAACAGACTTCCCATACATGTCAAGCAGTGCACCTCGCTGACCCTCTTCAAGAGAAATCTTAAGGAGTGTATGGGAAACAGAAAATTCACCCAGGTGTAACTCCAGTGGCTTTACTCGATAGAGGCACTGGGAACTAAGGTTGGTTGGCACTATGCCAGGGTAATCCTCTGGTTAGGCTAGTAAAGGCCCCAGGGCCATTAGCCTAGTACACACCTATGAACCTATGAATACTAGGTTAACAGTCCTTATGGGCCATTTTAAGCCTAGCCAATTATCTCATTTGAGAATCAACCCCTGCACTTTGTGTCTGTAAGGTTAAAACCTTAACCATTATATCAACCCCCCCCCCATCCCCTATATTTCAATAGGGAATGGATGGCAAATTGACAGCAGGTTCATAGTTACTAGGCATCTCATCCAAAGGAGGACCTACACAGGACTGCAGCACTCCCCCTTCCTTAAAGTATAACTCGGTATCAGCAAACCGTCTACATGCTCTGGGAGTAGAACCCACAGCCTTCTGCATCTACTAACAATTACAAGGCCTTTTGTGAACCCTGAAAAGGGGTCAGCTATCGAGCTGATTTACCTGGTTACCAAATATCATAAACAGGAACATAATAAGAAAATGTCATGAAATAAATATGACAGTGCAATACAACCACCTGGAAAAAAAAGAGATACTAAAAACAGAGTAGCATATCTGCAGTGCTGGGTACTGACTATGTCTAGTTCTTTGAGGGTTTTTTCTTTTCACTCAGTTGTAAAGCTTACAATACCCAGGATACTGTTTCTAGTCACATACATTTCTTGAAAAACATGAATTGCAATAAAACATTTATAAAGTGGTTACAAATCACTTTATCGTACTAGCATTCATCAAATACTGTTCATTCAAAATTAAGAATACAGACTGCACATTGGCTGAAACATATGGTCACAAGAACATTACTTACTGTATCATTTATGAAATGAGTCCTGATGAATGCTAATTTATCATAGAAAGCCACTTATAAAATATTAAGATTTGTTTTGAAATGGATTTTTTGTCTTAGCTGATAAAGAAAGTTTTCCACTAACCAAGTAATGTTTGTCCACACCACAAAATCCCTTTCCTTTAGTTTAATCCAATCCAAAAAAATGTAACAGAAAGAAAACATGATTGTTACATACACTGCTCCATGTCTCCCTTTACGTTCAGCCCGTGTACCATTCTGTGGTCTCTCACCTCACCGTTTGGGTTTTACATGAAACCACTCATTATTTCTATTTAGTATTTACCACAATATCTGTTACATCATAGGTACAAACACTGGTTGAAGCAGGTTAGTGAATAGTGGATGCACTATTATATCTAAGGCATTTACACCCTCAACAGACTAATCAGATTACCAATTCTAGCTACAGGAATCTCACTACAGGATCGATCAAAACTCATTCCCAGGTGCAGACGTTTATTAAGTGTCAGTTGTCAATCAGAGATGAACATCTTTACACGTCAGCCATAAAGGGAGCCTGGAACTGAAGTTCTGAATTTTCATCAGAGTAACTATGTTAGACGTTCTTTAATAAAAACATTTAAACAGCACCTTAAATGTTGTTTAGAATATAGCCACTTTCAAAAATCAGAGGTAGCCACCATAAAGATAAACTGATAGTTTTGCCAAAGATGTTCAAGGAAAAAATGAAATGATGAGAACTTTCACTGTAAACGAATGGAGAGGAAACTGGAACAGAAAATGTTTTGTATCTCTCATGGGGACATAGAGTACAGTGAGGGATAAAGTAGGTAAAAAAGACACAGCAACTGTAATGAAATCATGTCATCATGAGGACCCACATCACGCATTTTGGGAAATCACAAATTAGAAATAAATTGCAAGCAACTTTAGAGCGGTAGAGAGTCCCTAAAACTGCAGACATTGTCAGGCAATAATGAAAAACCTAACTTTTGGGTGGTGTGGTGGGAGTTTTGTATAGATGAAATACCATTCTGTCATACTTAATATATTTAAGATGCTAACGTCACATCTTCATTTCAAACATTTTACATTCTTGCAGTCATAATGCTGCTACTACTCCCATATTATCTTAGGTGATTATGGTCATTACAAGGTGAGAGTTGACTGGACAGTAGGAAACACCTGTATGTGGATCAGCTACACAGCAAGCTACTCATTGGTGCATCACATTAGCTACTGCCGCATCTTACTGGCTCAAAAGAGATCACACTGTTTGTTCATAGACAGTTTATTTGTGGCCTTGTTGATGAATATGACTGATGAAAATGTTACATGTGAAGGGTACAGGGTTTGAATCTATCCACATTCATTTGCTTCCCATGTGACCTTAAGCAAGTCAGTTAAGCAGACAGTGCTTTGGGGTAATTGGAAATTAGGGATAGGCTCCTTAATGGTCTCATGAGCTACATATCTAGTAACTACCTATGAAATACCATTTGGAGGAACAGTAATCTCTATGAAATAGTATTTGATTGAATGTGGAGTGTGGGAGTATATCTGGATGGTGCAGTGGTGCAGTGGTAGCATTGTCGCCTCACAGCAAGAGGTTCTGCAGTTCCATTCTTGGCTAGGGTGCCTTCTGTATGGAGTCTGCATGTCCTCCCTGCATTCATGTGGGTTTCCTCCGGGTGCTCTGGTTTTCTCTCACATTACAAAGACATGCGTCTGGAGCATTTCTCCCCGGGCCTCTGCTGAAAATTGGCTCGTTCCAAGTCGGACTTTCCCAGTTAACAAATGTAAAATAAAATAAATAAAATGTGTTTACTGTATTACTTATATACGTCAGTGGTTTTACAGTTAGAGTTGGGGACAGTATGGATTAGGGTTAATATTGAGGTTTTGGTTCTGGTTACTATTAGGGTTAGGGTTAGATGTGGGTTGATGTTTAGGTCTGCTCTCACTTTTAGTTTTAGTGTTAGGGTTGCACGGAATGTGTGGTGTTATATCCAGTACGCCAGACATTATGGGCTTTGCCTTTTGTAAGAAATATTATGGGTAACATTGAGTATCGCTGTGTTTCATGCATTTTGAATTAATGTTTCTTGAAATTAAGTATTTTTCAATATTTTTTCTTTATTGCTTAGTTATATTGCCTTCAGTCTGTTTATTTTTAAACATATGTTCTAGACTCTATTCATGTAGGCCCACAGAAAGTATCTCATCTGCACCTATAGGGTGTTAAGCAAGTTACTGACTCACTGCACTTTATGGGAAGCTGTTTTCAGGGTCACCCACCCAGATATACTCCCGCACTCCACCTTCATGTCAGGTGATGTCTTCCTGTAACACTAATTGTCTCTGATCATCTGTAAATGGTTTGCGATTTTTCTCTTCTCTGTGCTTGTGCACTGGCAGTCCAAGCCTTTAACTAATCCTTATGTAATAACTTGCTTATCGTATGCTACTAATAAACTTCCAAAGCTGGAGTGTACCATTTTACTGTTTGTAGTGTTCAAACATCCATACCTGGAGTGTACCACTTACTGTTTATAGTGTTCAAATGTCCATAGCTGGAGTGTACCATTTTACTGTTTGTAGTGTTCAAACATCCATAGCTGGAGTGTACCACTTTACTGTTTGTAGTGTTCAAACCTCCATAGCTGGAGTGTACCACTTACTGTTTATAGTGTTCAAACATCCATAGCTGGAGTGTACCACTTACTGTTTATACTGTTCAAACCTCCATAGCTGGAGTGTACCACTTACTGTTTATAGTGTTCAAATGTCCATAGCTGGAGTGTACCACTTTACTGTTTGTAGTGTTCACACCTCCATAGCTGGAGTGTACCACTTACTGTTTATAGTGTTCAAATGCCCATAGCTGGAGTGTACCACTTTACTGTTTATAGTGTTCAAATGTCCATAGCTGGAGTGTACCACTTTACTGTTTATAGTGTTCAAATGCCCATAGCTGGAGTGTACCACTTTACTGTTTGTAGTGTTCACACCTCCATAGCTGGAGTGTACCACTTACTGTTTATAGTGTTCAAATGTCCATAGCTGGAGTGTACCATTTTACTGTTTGTATTGTTCAAACCTCCATAGCTGGAGTGTACCACTTACTGTTTGTAGTGTTCAAATCTCCATAGCTGGAGTGTACCACTTTACTGTTTATAGTGTTCAAATGTCCATAGCTGGAGTGTACCACTTACTGTTTGTAGTGTTCAAATGTCCATAGCTGGAGTGTACCACTTACTGTTTATAGTGTTCAAATGTCCATATCTGGAGTGTACCACTTTACTGTTTGTAGTGTTCACACCTCCATAGCTGGAGTGTACCACTTACTGTTTATAGTGTTCAAATGTCCATAGCTGGAGTGTACCACTTACTGTTTGTAGTGTTCAAATGTCCATAGCTGGAGTGTACCATTTTACTGTTTATACTGTTCAAAACTCCATAGCTGGAGTGTACCACTTTACTATTTATAGTGTTCAAATGTCCATAGCTGGAGTGTACCACTTTACTGTTTATAGTTTTCAAATGTCCATAGCTGGAGTGTAACACTTACTGTTTGTAGTGTTCAAATCTCCATAGCTGGAGTGTACCACTTACTGTTTATAGTGTTCAAATGTCCATATCTGCAGTGTACCACTTTACTGTTTGTAGTGTTCACACCTCCATAGCTGGAGTGTACCACTTACTGTTTATAGTGTTCAAATGTCCATAGCTGGAGTGTACCACTTAATGTTTGTAGTGCTCAAATGTCCATAGCTGGAGTGTACCATTTTACTGTTTATACTGTTCAAACCTCCATAGCTGGAGTGTACCACTTTACTGTTTATAGTGTTCAAATGTCCATAGCTGGAGTGTACCACTTTACTGTTTATAGTGTTCAAATGCCCATAGATGGAGTGTACCACTTACTGTTTGTAGTGTTCAAATGTCCATAGCTGGAGTGTACCACTTACTGTTTGTAGTGTTCAAATGTCCATAGCTGGAGTGTACCATTTTACTGTTTATACTGTTCAAACCTCCATAGCTGCAGTGTACCACTTTACTATTTATAGTGTTCAAATGTCCATAGCTGGAGTGTACCACTTTACTGTTTATAGTGTTCAAATGTCCATAGCTGGAGTGTACCACTTACTGTTTGTAGTGTTCAAATCTCCATAGCTGGAGTGTACCACTCACAGTTTATAGTGTTCAAATGTCCATAGCTGGAGTGTACCACTTTACTGTTTATAGTGTTCAAATGTCCATAGCTGGAGTATACCATTTTACTGTTTGTATTGTTCAAACCTCCATAGCTGGAGTGTACCACTTACTGTTTATAGTGTTCAAATGTCCATAGCTGGAGTGTACCATTTTACTGTTTGTAGTGTTCAAACCTCGATAGCTGGAGTGTACCACTTACTGTTTGTAGTGTTCAAATCTCCATAGCTGGAGTGTATCACTTACTGTTTGTAGTGTTCAAATCTCTATAGCTGGAGTGTTTATAGTGTTCAAATGTCCATAGCTGGAGTGTACCATTTTACAGTTTATAGTGTTCAAACCTCCATAGCTGGAGTGTACCACTTACTGTTTATAGTGTTCAAACATCCCCAGCTGGAGTGTACCACTTACTGTTTATACTGTTCAAACCTCCATAGCTGGAGTGTACCACTTACTGTTTATAGTGTTCAAATGTCCATAGCTGGAGTGCACCACTTTACTGTTTGTAGTGTTCACACCTCCATAGCTGGAGTGTACCACTTACTGTTTATAGTGTTCAAATGTCCATAGCTGGAGTGTGCCACTTTACTGTTTATAGTGTTCAAATGTCCATAGCTGGAGTTTACCAGTTTACTGTTTATAGTGTTCAAATGTCCATAGCTGGAGTGTACCACTTTACTGTTTGTAGAGTTCACACCTCCATAGCTGAAGTGTACCACTTACTGTTTATAGTGTTCAAATGTCCATAGCTGGAGTGTACCATTTTACTGTTTGTATTGTTCAAACCTCCATAGCTGGAGTGTACCAGTTACTGTTTGTAGTGTTCAAATCTCCATAGCTGGAGTGTACCACTTTACTGTTTATAGTGTTCAAATGTCCATAGCTGGAGTGTGCCACTTACTGTTTGTAGTGTTCAAATGTCCATAGCTGGAGTGTACCACTTACTGTTTATAGTGTTCAAATGTCCATATCTGGAGTTTACCACTTTACTGTTTGTCATGTTCAAATGTCCATAGCTGGTGTGTACCACTTACTGTTTATAGTGTTCAAATGTCCATAGCTGGAGTGTACCATTTTACTGTTTATACTGTTCAAACCTCCATAGCTGTAGTGTACCACTTTACTATTTATAGTGTTCAAATGTCCATAGCTGGAGTGTACCACTTTACTGTTTATAATTTTCAAATGTCCATAGCTGGAGTGTAACACTTACTGTTTGTAGTGTTCAAATCTCCATAGCTGGAGTGTACCACTTACTGTTTATAGTGTTCAAATGTCCATATCTGGAGTGTACCACTTTACTGTTTGTAGTGTTCACACCTCCATAGCTGGAGTGTTCCACTTACTGTTTATAGTGTTCAGATGTCCATAGCTGGAGTGTACCACTTACCGTTTGTAGTGTTCAAATGTCCATAGCTGGAGTGTACCATTTTATTGTTTATACTGTTCAAACCTCCATAGCTGGAGTGTACCACTTTACTGTTTATAGTGTTCAAATGTCCATAGCTGGAGTGTACCACTTTACTGTTTATAGTGTTCAAATGTCCATAGCTGAAGTGTACCACTTACTGTTTGTAGTGTTCAAATGTCCATAGCTGGAGTGTACCACTTACTGTTTATAGTGTTCAAATGTCCATATCTGGAGTGTACCACTTTACTGTTTGTAGTGTTCACACCTCCATAGCTGGAGTGTACCACTTACTGTTTATAGTGTTCAAATGTCCATAGCTGGCGTGTACCACTTACTGTTTGTAGTGTTCAAATGTCCATAGCTGGAGTGTACCATTTTACTGTTTATACTGTTCAAACCTCCATAGCTGGAGTGTACCACTTTACTATTTATAGTGTTCAAATGTCCATAGCTGCAGTGTACCACTTTACTGTTTATAGTTTTCAAATGTCCATAGCTGGAGTGTACCACTTACTGTTTGTAGTGTTCAAATCTCCATAGCTGGAGTGTACCACTTACAGTTTATAGTGTTCAAATGTCCATAGCTGGAGTGTACCACTTTACTGTTTATAGTGTTCAAATGTCCATAGCTGGAGTGTACCATTTTACTGTTTGTATTGTTCAAACCTCCATAGCTGGAGTGTACCACTTACTGTTTATAGTGTTCAAATGTCCATAGCTGGAGTGTACCATTTTACTGTTTGTAGTGTTCAAACCTCCATAGCTGGAGTGTACCACTTACTGTTTGTAGTGTTCAAATCTCCATAGCTGGAGTGTATCACTTACTGTTTGTAGTGTTCAAATCTCTATAGCTGGAGTGTACCACTTACTGTTTATAGTGTTCAAATGTCCATAGCTGGAGTGTACCACTTTACTGTTTATACTTTTCAAACCTCCATAGCTGGAGTGTACCCCTTACAGTTTATAGTGTACAAACCTCCATAGCGGGAGTGTACCACTTTACTGTTTATAGTGTTCAAATATCTCAATAGCTGGAGTGTACCACTTTACTGTTTATAGTGTTCAAATGTCCATAGCTGGAGTGTACCACTTACTGTTTATAGTGTTCAAATGTCCACAGCTGGAGTGTACCACTTACTGTTTATAGTGTTCAAATCTCCATAGCTGGAGTGTACCACTTACTTTTTATAGTGTTCAAATATCCATAGCTGGAGTGTACCACTTTACTGTTTATACTGTTCAAACCTCCATAGCTGGAGTGTACCACTTACAGTTTATAGTGTACAAACCTCCATAGCTGGAGTGTGCCACTAACTGTTTATAGTGTTGAATCCTCCATAGCTGGAGAGTACCACTTTACTGCTTATAGTATTCACACCTCCATAGCTGGAGTGTACCACTTTACTGTTTATAGTGTACAAACCTCCATAGCTGTAGTGTACCACTTACTGTTTATAGTGTTCAAACCACCATAGCTGGAGTGTACCACTTTACTGTTTATAGTGTTCAAACCTCCATAGCTGGAGTGTACCACTTACTGTTTATAGTGTTCAAATCTCCATAGCTGGAGTGTACCACTTTACTGTTTACAGTGTCCAGAGCACATGTGCTGTGTTATATATAATTATCTGTTACAGCTATTTTCAGATTTACTTAAAACTAAAAAGACAGTGAATTTAAGAGTGGCCTCTATAATATCATAAACTGTTGATTTACTAGAGGTGCACTTCTCTTCTGCCTGCCATTTCTGCAGTAGTGTGAGGTGTGTTATTTCATTGCACACTTTGTGTTCCTGGACGTTTTTAACTATTTATACACTGTAGATGCTAAAAGTCCCAATAGGTTACAAATAATTATGATCAGGTCTCTGATCTTAACTTCATTTTGCTCTGTTCTCAGAATGGACTGTTTAGTCTGCTTTCTCTGCCTCTATAAATTTATTGCATTTGCACAACTCTTGATTCATTTCCACAGAGCTCAAAACACTTGCAGTCCTTGCCACTGTTTCCTGGTGTTTAGCTTGTATCCAATGCCATCTTAGCCTGCATAAGTATTTTAAATTTATCTTTTTAAACTTTAATAAGATATTGAACAGCACTACTGAGACAGGGTGACAGCAGGATTAGTCCATGGCTGCAGATCCTCTTTTTGTGATCTATAAGGGGATAGTATAGGAGGGGGTTACAGATGGCTAGCTTGGTCACTATAAGAATCTACATTACAGTAAGGATTACTTAAGAACAAACTTGTGGGGTGTTCCTCGGTGTGGAGACTAGATGCTCTTTGGACAACTAAGTACAGGGGAAATGCTCAGTTCTGTGTGTCTGTGTATATACAGGGCACTGCTAGCCTCCACTGTTCAGTTCTATGTGTCTGTGTATATACAGGGCACTGCTAACCACAGCTGTTCAGGTCTACATGTATGTGTATATACAGGGCACTGCTAACCACTGCTGTTCATGTCTATGTGTCTATGTATATACAGGGCACTGCTAACCACCACTGTTCAGGTCTGTGTGTCTGTGTATATACAGGGCACTGCTAACCACCACTGTTTAGGTCTGTGTGTCTGTGTATATACAGGGCACTGCTAACCACTGCTGTTCAGGTCTACATGTATGTGTATATACAGGGCACTGCTAACCACTGCTGTTCAGGTCTATGTGTCTATGTATATACAGGGCACTGCTAACCACCACTGTTTAGGTCTGTGTGTCTGTGTATATACAGGGCACTGCTAACCACCACTGTTCAGGTCTACGTGCCTATGTATATACAGGGCACTGCTAACCACCACTGTTCAGGTCTGTGTGTCTGTGTATTTACAGGGCACTGCTAACCACCACTGTTTAGGTCTGTGTGTCTGTGTATATACAGGGTACTGCTAACCACTGCTGTTCAGGTCTACATGTCTGTGTATATACAGGGCACTGCTAACCACTGCTGTTCAGGTCTATGTGTCTGTGTATATACAGGGTACTGCTAACCACCACTGTTCAGTTCTGTGTGTCGGTGTATATACAGGGCACTGCTAACCACCACTGTTCAGGTCTATGTGTTTGTGTATATACAGGGCACTGTTGTTCAGGTCTATGTGTCTGTGTATATACAGGGCACTGTTAACCACCACTGTTCAGGTCTACATGTCTGTGTATATACAGGTCACTGCTAAGCACCGCTGTTCAGGTCTGTGTGTCTGTGTATATACAGGATACTGCTAACCACCACTGTTTAGGTCTGTGTGTCTGTGTATATACAGGGCACTGCTAACCACCGCTGTTCAGGTCTATGTGTCTCTGGGCACTGCCAACCACCGCTGTTCAGGTCTATGTGTCTGTGTATATACAGGGCACTGCTAACCACTGCTGTTGAGCAGCATTTTACAAATGTGTCAAATGTATACATGCAGAGAAAATTGACTAAAAAAGCAAATAGCTCTCTGACCAACCAATCAATACCATTTAAAGCCTTCCTGTTTGACTCCCAGCTTAGATAGACGGGTCTACCTTCTACCAACATTAGAAAAGCAGTCCCAGGCCATCTTAATGTAAAACCAGACTACAGTTACCCCAAAGGTAATTTAAACGAGACAACCAAATAAATCAGCTAGAAACAGGCACTTTTAAAATGAGTACAATGCAGGGGAACTAGCAGCAAGGTCGGTGAAATGTAATGGCACTTTACAACGATAAAAGGGCAGAAAAAAACAATAAATAGTTCCTTGACCTTGTCCTCTCAAACATGGCAGAATATTGCACAACCCCCAATGTAATGGCTTCACTGGCCAAGTCAGATCATAAAGCTGTGTCCACTGAAGTCCAGATGAAGCCATGAACAATGGCCAACCACGGAACGTTCAGGAATTATTCTAGGCCAAGCTTCCTGCTACTAAATAACACCGTAAACCTCTGAGAACACAGCTGCCTGTGTCCAATTGTTCACGGAAACCTATATAATCATATTGATGGCTGCATACAGACCGCTGTACCTACCTTTATTAAGTGAAACAAACCACCATGGTGGAATCCAAACATCAATAGGTTGTATAACAAATGGAAGAAATTCATAGCAAAAATCAGGAGGTGCAATCTCCATCACAGCAGAAAAATCCCTCATTAACCTAAACAAGCAACTCAGGGGTAATAAAGTCTACCAAAGCCAAAATGGAGGTAAAATTAGCCTCAAAGGCCAAGGCTAATCACAAAGTTTTGTTCAACTATGTCCAAAATCTCAATGGCAATACACAGTAATCTACCAAATTAATTGCAAATGGTGCAATTTATATGAAGCCAGAAGGTATAGCAAACCAATTAGCTGACAAATGTAGATCCAGTTCTACCCTCCCCCACCAGATGCCCCTCAGGATATACCCACATCCATAATTCCCCCAACTAGCACTTAAAAAGCAGGTACTCAAGCTCCTCTCCAAGGCCAAAAACTCTGCATGAATGGATCCTGATAATGTCCCAGAATGCCTCCTCAATAGCATGAAAAACAAACTTTTTGGCCCAGTAGAATCAATATTTATCCACAGTCTCTGAACTTGTTTTATGCTAAATGAATGGAGGACTGCACTGCTTATCCTGCTTCGCAAGGATAGACCATTCACAGACCTGGAGAATTATTGACCCATAAGGCTAGCTGGCTAGATATGCAAAACTATGGTGACATATCCTACATGAAGACATATGTAGACTTCAAACACTGGACCCAAATCAGTTTGGGTTTGCCAAGGACAGGTCTTGCCTACTCAGCCTGATCGACTTCTTCGAGAAGGTGATCAAAGTAATGCACAAGGGCAAAATGATGCATACTGCCTAGCTTGACCTGACCAAGGCATTTGACACCATACATAAATTGAGCATTATAGAAAAGCCAGTAAACTAGGTGTAAACCCTTATATCATGGCTGGATAGCCAGCTCTCCTACAGGCAGGACTCAAGAAGTTAAAGTAGGGGAGTCTACTTCCTCATAAAGGCCAGTTACCAGTGGTGTGCCTCAGGGCTCAGTGCTGGGGCCACTCCTGTTTGGCATCTGCTTCTTTAAGGTCAAGACTAATGTCACTAATGTCCCTAATGTCATGAATGTCATTAATGTCATTAATGTCATTAATGTCACTAATGCCGCAAATGTCCCTAATGTCACTAATGTCATTACTGTCATTAATGTCACTAATGCCACTAATGTCATTAATATCATTAATGTCCCTAATGTCACTAATGTCATTAATGTCACTAATGTCACTGTCATTATTGTCACTAATGTCATTAATGTCATTAATTTCACTAATGTCACTAATGCCACTAATGTCATTAATGTCACTAATGTCACTAATGTCCCTAATGTCATGAATGTCATTAATGTCACAAATGTCACTGTCATTAATGTCAATAATGTTACTAATGTCACTAATGTCATTAATGTCCCTGTCACAAATGTCACTAATGTCCCTAATGTCATTAATGTCACGAATGTCATTAATGTAATTAATGTCATTAATGTCACTAATGTCATGAATGTCATTAATGTCATTAATGTCACTAATGTCATGAATGTCATTAATGTCACTAATGTCACTAATGTCATGAATGTCATTAATGTCACAAATGTCACTAACGTCATTAATGTCACTAATGCCACTAATGTCATTAATGTCATTAATGTCACTAATGTCATGAATGTCATTAATGTCACTAATGTCCCTAATGTCATGAATGTCACTAATGTCATTAATGTCACTAATGCCGCAAATGTCCCTAATGTCACTAATGTCATTACTGTCATTAATGTCACTAATGTCATTAATGTCATTAATGTCCCTAATGTCACTAATGTCATTAATGTCACTAATGTCATTATTGTCACTAATGTCATTAATGTCCCTATCGTCACTGTCATTAATATCCCTAATGTCACTAATGTCATTAATGTCCCTAATGTCACTGTTACTAATGTCACTAATGTCATTAATGTCCCTAATGTCATTAATGTTAATGTCATTAATGTCACAAATGTCACTGTCATTAATGTCACTAATGTCATTAATGTCATTAATGTCCCTAATGTCACTAATGTCATTAATGTCCCTAATGTCATTTAATGTCCCTAATGTCATTAATGTCCCGAATGTCAATAATGTCCCTGTCACAAATGTCACTAATGTCATTAATGTCCCTAATGTCATTAATGTCCCTAATGTCACTGACATTAATATCCCTAATGTCATTAATGTCCCTAATGTCATGAATGTCATTAATGTCCCTAATGTCACGAATGTCATTAATGTCACTAATATCCCTAATGTCATGAATGTCACTGTCATTAATGTCACTAATGTCATTAATGTCGCTAATGTCATTTAATGTCCCTAATGTCACTAATATCATTAATGTCCCGAATGTCATTAATGTCCCTAATGTCACAAATGTCACAAATGTCACTAATGTCATTAATGTCCCTAATGTCACTAATGTCCCTAATGTCACTAATGTTACTAATGTCCCTAATCACTAATGTCAGTAATGTCACTAATGTCATTAATGTCACAAACGTCTGAATGACCACATTTACAGATGATTGCAAACTGGGTGCAGCCACTGAATCCCCCAAGACACAAATATCCTCAAAAAGGCCTGACTCAAACTAATAACTCTTGCTAGTGTCATGGTCTAAAATTCAATGCCAGAAAGTGTATATTAGCACCTTTCAGAAAGACGGCCACCCCAGCAAAATAACTATATTGATAATACATCCATAAGAGTATTCTCTGTAGTCAGGGATTTGGGAACACGTAGATGGTGATTTGGTATTTGACTATCATGTGTCAGCTTTACAGAAGAAATCATTCTATGTTGCACAACTTATAAGCAAGGGTGTGGCATCTCGGTCCAAACATGTCATTGCTCTGTTGTAGTCTGCCCTCATCAGAACAGTCTTTGAGTACAATGCCCCCTTCAGCATGTACCTTACCAGACATATGTAACATCTGGACAGTCCGCATAATACATGGTGTGGAAGACAAGTTCTATGCAGACAACCTCAAAGCCTTGTTCTTATATTTGGTCTCCTACTGGTCTACAATACATTCTGCAATGGTCCTGTTGCATATCTGTAAATCAAATAGCATCATGAAAACCTTATCCAAGGACTCAAACCTTGCCTGCCACATATATAGGACATGTTGGAGAGACAGATATGTCTGTCAGAGATTGCTCTTGAGTTCTTCTCTCGGACAGGCTTTCCATCCTTGTGAAACAGAGTTCATCTCTGCACTTATTCAAGTGAAACTTGGAACACTTGATGGGGAAACATGCATATGCCCCTGGTCTGGTAGCTATGTGTCTATTGGAGATTAGAAGCTGGACTGATAGCCTGGTCCTCTCTATGATACTAAGACATAACCAGGCTTAAAAAGGCCCCCCTGGACTGATAGCCTGGTCCTCTCTATGATACAAAGACATAACCAGACTTAAAAAGGCCTCTATGATACTAAGATACTATGAAGAAACTTGCCTTTCGAGCTTCACTGTTGGAGTAAATTTCTTTTGACTCCATTTCTCAAGCACATCACTGTCAGTAACAAACGGCCTACCTTTCTACGATTGTTTCCATTCTACTCAAAAGACTTTAACATGGCATGTATAATTATTTGGCCATTGAATCTAGTGGGTAAAGTAAAACTAGCAATTGCTCATGATTTTTTTCTTGATGGGCTCATCTGGGCAATAGCCTGGCTTTTAAGAAGACATGGATTAACCAAATTACAGGCTAGAATATGATACACTCAGTCACCGTTTTGGCAAACTTTATAAAGTTTCCTATGTTGCCTCTTGAAAAAAGCATTTATGTGCCTCTTAACTTAGTGAAAAAGAAAGCAAATAAGACTAAAAGCATTTTAAATAAGGTAGTCCAGATGTGAAAGGCTGGAAAATATGCAAAACTGAGTGACATTATCAATGTCACATAAAAACAATCGAGAAGCCATTGGAAGGATCTGTTTGCTGTTGGTTAGGACGCCTCAATACGCTTTTTTGTTGCTTATTTTCTGTGTTGTAAATAAGGTGATTCGGATCGATTCTGCCCCGTGCACAGCAGTGCAGGACAATGCGCAGTATAAATGCAGGCATTCAGACCCTTAACTTTCTTTATACAACCATCACCCCCAATTCATATTCTACTTTAAGTAACTGCTGAGGCACACCTCTCAACCTCAGAAATAAATATGACAACAAATTGCAAAGTAGTCCCCTGGGGTGGAACCCTAATATATATAGTCTCTGTAGTAAAAGAAAAAAATAACTACTTGCTCACAAAAATAACTTTGACTCTCAAGATGCCAAAAATGTTTTTGTTAGCTAAACAAGGAATTCCAGACCCTGAGCAAATCAACCAAAGCCAGATATGACATAAAGATACTCACCCAGGCAAAGGATAACCACAAAGCCTTTTTTAGGTATGTTAGAAACCTCAGGAACAATGCCCAGCATGGTACATAGGTAACAGGAAAATATATCACATACTCAGACCTAGATGAGAATGCAATCTACCAGCAGACAAATTTAACTCAAACTTCAACCACTTTCCCCCTCCAATATTCTTGGATCACATACCTGTATCTAGACCACTAACTCCTCACATTTCCCAAGAACTAATCCTCAATGTACTATCTAAGGCCAAGAGCACTACTGTGGGGGCCAGATAACATACCAGGCTACTTACTGGTCAGCCTGAAATATGACTTTTAAGACCTCATACAGTGGCTTTTCAATATCAGCCTCAAAATAGGCTGAATGGAGGGCAGCAGTAGTCATTCCTTGCACAAAGTTGAGGCTTTAATGGAACTTGGTATTTGTAGACCCATAAGTCTGACTCGCCTCATCTTTAAGGCTAAGGGAAAGCTCACTATGGAATTAATAAATAAGTATACAGGCAACCTGCAGACTCATGGCGCAAGCCATTTTGGATTTGTCAAAGGCAGATACCACCTACTTAACCTGGTCAACTTTTTTGAAACAGTTACTGTAGCAATGGATGACAGGAGATCAGTAGACTATACATAGCGAAACCTCACAAAGGTGTTCAACACCATCCAGCACTCCGGTTTTGTAAATAAACGCTTCAAGCTGAATGTTAATTGCTGTGTAACTCATTGGAAAACAAATCGGTGTGAATGTTAATTGCTGTGTAACTCACAGGAAAACAAATCTGCGTGAATGTTAATCGCTGCATAACTCATTAGAACACAAATCGGTGTGAATGTTAATCGCTGCGTAATTCATTGGAAAACAAATTGGCTCACAAATAGAACCTAGGAAATTAGGGCGGGCAATTCTACCTCCTCCAAAGGACATGTCATTAATGGTGTACTTCAGGGTTCAAGTATTGGGTCACTCCTCTTTCGCATTTGCTTCTTGTCGGTCAAAACTAATGTTAAAGGTTTGTTGCTGACCAAGTTTGCAGATGGCTGTAAAACTGGTGCTATTTTAAATGCCCCAGAGGACACCATTATCCTCTAAGATGGCATATCCCAAGCAAACAGCTTGTGTCAAACGAAATATTAAGAAATGCATAATCATATCCTTCGACAAGCTTTACTCCCTTTTAACTATCACATTGATAACACTCCTCTGAAAAGTGATCCCATAGATAGGGATCTGGGATCCTGTGTCAACAACACTCTTCTCTGATCACTGCATATCCAGTATTGGAAGGAAGTCCTTTTTCATTGTACAGCTTATATATGAAGGTATGGAGCTGAGGTCCACGGATGTAATTATTCAACTGTACTCGGCACTCATTAGGCCAATCATTAAGTATTATTCCTCTATCAGTTTGTACTTTTCCAAACAATTGTCGCAACTGGAATTTCCAGAATTCTCCCTCACTAAGAAAATCAAAGTTCTAAATCATAAAAACTATGAGGACCATCTCAAAACCTTGAATGTCTTCTCAGTATCATACCGACAACTGAGAGATGACTTCTGCCACGCGTATAGCGCCTCAAGCAGACCCTATCCTGTCAGACCTATTACATATTTGCAGTGTTGGCATAAACACCTGCTCAAGGGATCTCAATCTCTCCTGCAACATAAATAGAATATGGAGGGCCTAGGTAGTTGGAGGGGAAGATATTTGTCAGAGAGAATTGCACTGCTATGGAACTTCCACTCCACGTAAAACAAATTCCTTCTCTTACTCTTCTCAAATGTAATCTGTGTGAATGGATGGGTATCAACACATTCATCCCCACCTTCCTCCCTGTTTCGCCCTCTTCCCCACATGGATAGGGGTAACATGTAAATATAGCAACATAGCCTTGCTTTGAACAACTCTGGGTTATTTGTAAACAAAATATAAGGGTTAAAAGCTACCATGAGAATGTAATGCTAGACTTCTTAAGGTCCTCACTGATCAACACTTTGGTACCTACCTATGAACCCAGGAACCTATGTACGCATGTATCCCTCTGATGAAGTTTTCACCCTCTTCACCCCCACATTTATTCTTTCTTCTCCATTTCTGTCTTTCCAGTGTTCTGCCTGAATTCTGCAACCAGAATTTACAGTCTCATAAATAAATGTGATCCATCTGTTCACTGCTGTCAAAGTAAAGAAATAGCTCCTTAAAACAGCTTTGAGCTTTTTGCCTTTGATCAAACCATGTTCCTTACTCCACCATCTTTCCAAGATTGCACCCTCAGCCCCCACCCCCGTCTGCTACAGAATAACTCAAAACAGTGAAAAAAATGACAAATTATGTTTTTGAGGATAAGAAACAATAGTTCAGAGGAGGATTTGTTTTCAATCAGTGTCAATAGAAAAAACATTTTTCCCTGAATTTTTTATGTTTGTCTAAATTTGCTTATACTTGAAATTATTTTTGTTGTACATCAGCTGCAGTATATATTGAAATTTCTCTTTTTAAAGACTGATACATATTGGATTAAGGTTTTGAGCTGCTCACAGGGTTTGATTCCTTCAGCTGCAGTTGGTCTACCCTAGTACATCCTCTGTCACCTTTTTAAGATGTTTGTGAAAATGATTTCAGGAAATTGTTTCTAATAAGTGTACAGACAAATGGTTTAATCTTATATGTGAATAATTTATTTAGGTTTCACTTCATAATCTTGAAATACTGAATCTCGAATTTCAGTATTTAGAAACTATGAAGCCGAACCATTCACAATTCCGAAACCCACAATCACGACTGATACAATCACGAACATACATACACCATACACCACACAACACATACACCATTCTACCCACACCACACAAACCACACAACCCTACACTACATGTAAGCAGGGGGGCAAGCCCCCCCTGCACCCCCATGTGGGGGGCTGCACCTCCCCACACCCCCCTACTTATATATACCAACTCCGAGATCACACATAAAAAAAAAATCACACTACGGCATTCTACACTCACTCGCGCGCGCAAACACACACACACACACACACACACACACACACACACACACACACACACACACACACACACACACACACACACAAATACACATCACACATACACAAACACCAATACATCCAACACTCACACTTACACCTCCATACCCTTACCCACACATACAACGTACAAAAACACACACACACACTCACCTGCAATTCCAAACACCATCCCAGCCAAACACTTCACATACCGTACCGGAAATGTATAAGCATGGAGTCAAGATATTCGAATTTATGCTTATGCACTTTTGGTATTCTGAATTTTCTCCTTTATGGTCTTGGAATACTGAAATTCGAGATTTCAGTATTTCGAGATTATGAAGGGGAAACATTATTTAACATTTGATTACTGGGAAAGTCTGACTTGGACAGAGCCTATTTTTGGCAGAGGCCTGGGAAGAAATGCTTCAGATGCATGTGTTTGGAATGTGGGAGGAAACCAGAGTACTCAGAGGAAACTCACACTCCTCACAGAAGGCACCCCAGCTGAGGATCGAATCAGAGAACCTCTAACTGCGAGTTGACATTAACCGCTGCACCACTGTGCCACCATGTCAGACTTTACAACAGTTATGCAAGATGAACAACATTACAGTTTTAAAAACTAACAAAGGTAATAGTACTGTATTTATGGACCACTTGGGTTATGTTAATGGAATGAAGGAGCATTTAGGCGATTTTTCATGTTAAAATATTGTAATGGAATACCATATACAAGAATATTATAAAAAAATAATGTTTATTACATTTAATTAGCCAGGGATACATAACTTGTCTTTTGGCTTTTCCTGGTTAGGGGTCACCACAGCGGAACTCTAGTCCGCTCATGATTGGCAGTGGATTTTTACGGTGCTGAGTTACCAGCCTGACACCCAACCTTCAACAAAGGCACGCCCATTCACACTCGCACCTACCTGCATGTCTTTAGCGTCACTCGACCGCGGGGAGGACATGCAGACTCCACACAGAAGGCGCTCCAGCCGAGAATCGAATGGAAGAACCTCTTGCTGTGAGGCGACAATGCCAAATGTACCATTTGATGCATTTTTATATGTAAAATACTAAGTCAGATGTTTTAGTGAAATTATATTTTGAGCACTTTACATAACAAGATGGTTCTTGTTTTTTTTTCATTTTGATGAAGTTCTTGATTACATAAAAAATGGAAGTGCTAAATTTATTTTACTGTTTCCCTTTAGGAGTGTTTTTATGATTAATTCAGAGTCAATATTCCAGCTCAAAAGAACCATTTCCTTAGTAACAATAATTTGCTCCACTAATCATAGGTTCATAGGTTAGTACTAGGTTAACTGCCATTGCGAGCCATTGTAAGCCTAGCCAGTTATCCCTTGTGAGACTCAAACCCTGTACCTTGTGTCTGTAAGGCAAACACCTTAACCATTAGGCCACCCTCCCAACCTGTTTCTCAGAAAGGGCCTTGTAGGGGAATTTTAAAATCTACCAACTTCTTGCACCCCCCCCCCC
The DNA here is from genome assembly GCF_019279795.1 of Protopterus annectens. Classification (NCBI taxonomy): domain Eukaryota; kingdom Metazoa; phylum Chordata; order Ceratodontiformes; family Protopteridae; genus Protopterus; species Protopterus annectens. The sequence continues at coordinate 37,467,996 of NC_056739.1, forward strand.
CAGAAAAAAGCATATTCCCAAGTATGCCTCTCTGATCATACCTCCAGTAATTACTGCCTACCTGTGGAAAAATTCTCTGACATCTACCTAAAGTATAAAATACCTGTGCAAACACTTTCATTCAAAAATCTTAAACTGTTTAGATTTTGTAAACCTAAATGGATCTTATGTCCTCAAATGATGGCACCATAAATCCCTGGGCTCCCCATTTCAGCAGGTGCCTGTCTCCCTTCCTGTGTATGCAGACTGTGTGGAATTATAGACAAGCTGTAGAAACAATAGAAACAGCCTACACCATTTCAGCGGGTGCCTGTCTCTGTTCCTGTGTATGCAGACTGTGTGGTATTATAGACAAGCTGTAAAACAATAGAAACAGCCTACACCATTTCAGCAGGTGCCTGTCTCCCTTCCTGTCTATGCAGACTGCGTGGGATTATAGACAAGCTGTAGAAACAACAGAAACAGCCTACACCATTTCAGCGAGTGCCTGTCTATGTCCTGTGTATGCAGACTGCGTGGGATTATAGACAAGCTGTAGAAACAGCTACAGACACTTTGTTGCACCATCTTCAACCTGCGGACAGTAACACCACCACCCCCAAAAATGACTCTGAAGCACTAGGTTCTTATCCAAAATGCTGTTCAACACATGAGATTTAAGACGGAGACTGAGTGGAGGAGGTCAGGCTGACTATGTGATAACTATCAAAGCTGATACACTAACCAGTGCTTCAAACCAGCCAAATTGGATCAATCTTCACAGAATCACAAAGGTGATTTAGTCTAATAAAAGATCCATAATGCTTTTCATCACTAGTTTTATTGCCAGCTGGTTCCCTGAACCCTTCAGCAAAACTAGCTGCACCCGAATACATACCTTCTCCTTCACTAACAAACAGTTTTGCATTTTTTTTCTTTCCCTGTGCCTGTAAAAAGACTCCTGATTTATTCCTCATCACCGGTTTGATATGAACTTGTAACAGCAAGAATGTCATCTAGACAGACGTGGAATTTTTTTCCATTTATATGCCTAACCCCACCCCCCGAGGCTGATATGCAAGATTACAGATATGAGGGCCTACAGATCCTTCCCCTCTGAGCATGTACATTTCTACACAAAACCTATGAAGGCTGCCACGTGGAAAGAGCATGTCATACCCAAGTGCAATTAGTCTGTGTATTCTTGCATGTATATCTGTTTGTGTTTTGTATATATCTCTGCAGATTTTCATTGAAGGCTGAAGGGTAAAGTTGAGTTAAAAAATAATGGAGTGAAAATAGAAAAAAATACAACATTACAAAATACATACCACAATTATGTCAATATGGTTTGTTTTCATTTATATAAATATACAATTGACTATGTCATATGTGATAATTTAATAAAGATGCTTCTTTTTTAAAAAATACAAAATACATAGCAATTCTAATTTACATATAAACAATGAGTGCATCATAACTTTCAGAACAAAAAAAAATCTGATTTCAAAAGTATGACAAAAGTAAAATAAACTATAACAGCCAACTCATCTTTAGGGGAAAAGTAAAAAAAAAAAACAGGTTACAGGGATAAATGCAAGGAAAGCCATTTAGAAAGTAAAGCAAGCAGAGGAAGTGAAGGCCAAGAAAAGGTATAGGAAAGGAAGGGGAGAGAGAGAAAAAATGAATCCATAAAACAAACAGCTAAGAGAGACGGATAGAACAACAGAATCCAGTTTTGCTCTCAATTAACATTTAACACTGTTAAACCAAGCTTGGGTAGATCATAAAAGTTGATGCTGATTAGCTATAGATTTCATTTTATATGGATAATGATCACACTCATTCACAAATGAGTTTCCATACCTTTTAGGCCTGATGAGGGGTGCATCTGAGAAGAAATGCTTCAACATAGCTATATACCCCTGAAGGTGGTTAACAACAATAGTCCTTTAGTAAACCTTAATTATTTTGGAAATATAATTTTCGCCATGCTGTTTTCTCTCAGAATCCTCTCTTCTTACTTCTGGATTGTACAGCAGGCCTTGAAATTGCTGAGTTTGTTTTAGAAACGTGTGTCTGAAGTGCCTTCCCTCCCAGGAAGCCGAGTTGTTCTGCTGACTAAGAGATGAGAAACAACACATTCTACTTCAAAATAGACAGACAAATTGGTGTTTAGAATTGTTTACATACAGTTCATCGCGATTTCGATGAGTCACTGGGAAAGATGTCCTGCATCCCAGAATTCTATGAGCTGGAACTAAGCTCCTGGATACACATCTCATTTGTGTCTTAAACCCATCTTTTCCTATCCTGAACCTATGAATGGAAAGTCAGCACCAGTCATTTGCACCACAGGTGACCTTGCCAGGTTGACTGCTCTCTGCTATTGTCCATATGACCCATTTTGCTTATGTTTCTGGAAAGAACAGGTTTGAGTGTCTCACTGGATGTAGGGTTCCACCTCTTCACAGCACTTGATCACATCACCACTGATTATGGTTACCACCTGTCCCACTTTGCGAGGGACAGTCCCTCTTTGGGCAGTTGTGTCCTGCAAAAATATTCTGGGAATGGCAACTGTCCTGAAATATTAGGGCAAAATTATTTCCTATATTTTATGTAATAGTTGCATAAAACAGTTATTCTGTATCTGAAACACCTAAATGCTATAAGAAACAGAATAAACAACTAAAATGCTACAAGAATAAGCTTTTATTTAGGCATAAAAGTGAAGATCTGTCCCTTGTACTGACCGTGGGTATGTTTTGGCCTGCAAAATCTGATCTTTGCACCACAATTGTCCCACTTTGGCCATCTGAAAAGGTGGCAACCCTACCACTGATTTTTAGTCTAATGGAAACGGACTGTGGCCTTCTTACAGCCATCAAAAAAAGGCCTTTGGTATGCCTAAACATTTGCTGTTACTTGTCAGACTGAAAGACTCCTGTCTCACTTTTACAGTTCACAAATTACTTGTGTGATAGACCCTTCACAGTGAAGACCTCAGTGACCTGTCCCACTGTTTCAGTTTTAAAACAGACGCCACGGGGACGTGTTGTGGGTCCATTGTTTGACTCTTGGTTTATTAATAATTTAACAAAAGGAGATTTTCTGTTTTTAAAGCATTCTTGTCCACACATGACTTTGTCATTCCACAGTTTGTACTGTCTTCCTCCATATTGTTCACTCTCATGCAAATTAAGCCTCGCAAATTAACTGTTATCCTTTATGGGATAAAAGACATGATTTGTGGTGTGTCTGAAAGGTTCAGATATTTTTCTTCAGTTTAAGAAACATCTGAAACACAGATAGCTCCTAACTTGAAATTATTATCACTATTAATGGTCTCAAAATAGGACATGATTCACATTTCCCCTTCTAAACTCATGCAGAACAGGCAGCCAAAAGTATTAACCAACCTCCTGGGGTATGCTAAGAAAGTGAGTTGCTGTTTTATGAAACAACACAAATCACACCAGAGATATCCTTCTGTCTCAGATGGACAAATTCCTTCCATGGGTAGTCAGGTGAGTTATCCAAAAGCACTAAACTTCACACCATTTAGGATATCATAGCCAGCTTTGTAAAAGACCAGTGATAAACAACAACAGTGCTTTGTTTCGGACAGACTTAGATGGCTGCATATCGTAGGCACAACCTCAAGCCTCAAGCAAGAGTGAGTGTGTGAGTGTGTGTGTGGGTATGTGTGTGTGTGTGTTTGTGCACGTGCGTGCATGCACGTGTGTGTGTGTGTGCTTGTGCCTGTGCATGTGTATGTGTGTGTGTGGTGTGTGTTTGTGCACGTGGGTATGTGCATGTGTGTGTGAGTCTGCTTGTGTGTGTGTGTGTGTGTGTGTGTGTGTGTGTGTGTGTGTGTGTGTGTGTGTGTGTGTGTGTGTGTGTGTGTTTGTGCACGTAGGTATGTGCATGTGTGTGTGCTTGTGCCCGTTCATGCACATGCATGTATGTGTGTGTGTGTGTGTGTGTGTGTGTGTGTGGTGTGTGTGTGTGTTTGTGCACGTGCGTGTGTGCGTGTTTGTGGACATGGGTATGTGCATGTGTGTGCACACGTGTGTGTGTTTGTGCATGTGGGTATGTGCATGTGTGTGTGTGTGTGTGTGTGTGTGTGTGTGTGTGTGTGTGTGTGTGTGCTTGTGACTGTGCGTGCGTGTGTGTGTGTGTGTGTCTGTGTGTTTGTGCATGTGGGTATGTGTATGTGTGTGTGTGTGTGTGTGTGTGTGTGTGTGTGTGTGTGTGTGTATGTGCGTTTGTGCACGTAGGTATGTGCATGTGTGTGTGCTTGTGCCCGTGCACACACGTGTGTGTGTGTGTGTGTGTGTGTGTGTGTGTGTGTGTGTGTGTGTGTGTGTGTGTGTGTTTGTGCCCATGCGTGCATGCATGTGTGTTTGTGCACATGGGTATGTGCATGTGCGCGCGCACGTGTGTGTGTGTGTGTGTGTGTGTGTGTGTGTGTGTGTGTGTGTGTGTGTGTGTGTGTGTTTGTGCCCATGCGTGCATGCATGTGTGTTTGTGCACATGGGTATGTGCATGTGCGCGCGCACGTGTGTGTGTGTGTGTGTGTGTGTGTGTGTGTGTGTGTGTGTGTGTGTGTGTGTGTGTGTGTGTGTACACATACCTGTGTGTGCCTGTGCGTGTGTGTGTTGAGGAGGGGCTTCCTCCATGAAACAACAGGTTAACATTTCACATTTCACTCCATGGATTTCAGGTTCCTTTTTCTTGTCAAAAGTCCATTCAGTGAAATGGATTTTGATTGCTAACCCTAGATCCACATAGAGCACAAAAGAAACATCATTGTAGAGTATGGTGATGTATACTTCTCTGCATTTTTGGAGAGAAGAAAGGCTAGTAAAAACATGCATTCAGTGTAATTAATATTTGGCACCTGTCAGCAAAAAAGAATGTGGCAGAAATAAGAATTGGGGGGGGTTGAGAAAAGGGGAATCAGTGGGCAGTAGGCAGCAACAGCAACGACTATAACAAGATTTATAATATAACTCTTAGTAATAGAATAATACATAATTATTAATTAGGGCTCTTACATAAACCACTTAGTCCTCCAACATGAAAAGCCATTTAAAACAAAAGTATGCACTCATGATTTTGGATTCTCCACTTATCAACTTTTACCCTCTATAGCCCTCTCAGAATGTATACCTTCTCGGGAGGTTTAGGTTACAGATGCTGAAACTGATTGAGACATTCTAGACCATTGCATAGTCTGTGTCAAAATAAATTATTTCTCATGTGTAAAGCCATATACTGCACTTCACTGCAGTAAATGTTGCCTAAAATTTCCCCTAACTAAGCCACATTTTGGCCTTTTTATCAGACTTGTAATACTGACTTCTCTTTGCCTTTATATGACAAACTTCAGGTTGAAACTTACTTTTCACTGTCTCCTTTCTGCTGCAGAATGGGTCTGTTTTATGCGATATTTTTCAAGCAAGTGTGTACCTTACTTTGTTATATAATGTTTATTCTGTCTCAGCCTGGGTTGGACTGAAAACAGCCTTCAAATCAATCTATTCTCCTTACTAATAAAATAAACAGCAAAGCAAGCTAATCGTCAGTTTGTGTTCAGTAATTTACAC